>NC_091287.1:452896839-453197672 GCF_032444005.1 Ranitomeya imitator | reverse complement strand
GAGATTACTGCAGGCAGGGAGATAGTAATTGTAGGACATTCCCTGTGTTTTTTTTTTGTTTTTTTTTGGTGGGAGATTAAGATTGGCAATTTGGCATTTCTGCTAGAGTGCCATCCCTGTGTGTGCCATCTCTCTCACATAGTGGGCCATAGAAAGCCTTTTCATTTTTCTGTATTTTTTTTTGTGGGGTGTATAAATTCTCCCTGATAAAAATACAGTGGGAGATTAATATTGGCCTTTGGGCTTGTGTGCCAGTCCTGAGTGTGCCATCTCTCTCACAAATAGTGGGCCATAGAAAGCCTATTTTATTTTTTTGGGGGTTTTATAAATTCTCCCTGAAAAAAAGGGAGATTAATATTGGCCTCTGGGCTTGTGTGCCAGTCCTGAGCGTGCCATCTGTGCCAGCCCTGAGCGTGCCATCTCTCTCACAAATAGTGGGCCATAGAAAGCCTATTTAATTTTTTTTTTGGTTTTATAAATTCTCCCTGAAAAAAAGGGAGATTAATATTGGCCTCTGGGCTTGTGTGCCAGTTGTGAGCGTGCCATCTGTGCCAGTCCTGAGCGTGCCATCTCTCTCACAAATAGTGGGCCATAGAAAGCCTATTTAATTTTTTTTTTTTGTTTTATAAATTTTCCCTGAAAAAAGGGAGATTAATATTGGCCTCTGGGCTTGTGTGCCAGTTGTGAGCGTGCCATCTGTGCCAGTCCTGAGCGTGCCATCTCTCTCACAAATAGTGGGCCATAGAAAGCCTATTTAATTTTTTTTTTGGTTTTATAAATTTTCCCTGAAAAAAGGGAGATTAATATTGGCCTCTGGGCTTGTGTGCCAGTTGGGAGCGTGCCATCTGTGCCAGTCCTGAGCGTGCCATCTCTCTCACAAATAGTGGGCCATAGAAAGCCTATTTAAATATTTTTTTGGTTTTATAAATTCTCCCAGAAAAAAAGGGAGATTAATATTGGCCTCTGGGCTTCTGTGCCAGTCCTGAGCGTGCCATCTGTGCCAGTCCTGAGCGTCCCATCTCTCTCACAAATAGTGGGCCATAGAAAGCCTATTTTTTTTTTTTGGGGGGTTTTAGAAATTCTCCCTGGAAAAAAAAAGGGAGATTAATATTGCCCTTTGGGCTTGTGTGCCAGTACTAAGCGTTCCATCTCTCTCTCTCTCTCTTAGTCAGTGGGCCATAGAACGTCTATTTTTGGTTTTATTTGTTTTCTAAATTCTCCCTGAAAAAATCATTTTATTTTATTTGGTTTCTAAATTCTTCCTGACAAAATCATATTTTTTTTATTATTTTTTTTTCTAAAGTCTCCCTGAAAAAAAAAAAAAAAACAGTGGGAGATTAATATTGGCCTTTCTGCTTGTGTGCCAGTCTTGACTCCTGGGTGCGTCATCTCTCAGTCAGTGGGCCATAGAACGCCTATTTTTGGTTTTATTTGTTTTATAAATTCTCCCTGAAAAAATCATTTTATTTTATTTGGTTTCTAAATTCTTCCTGATAAAATCATATTTTTTTTATTATTTTTTTTTCTAAAGTCTCCCTGAAAAAAAAAAAAAAAAAAAAAAAAAACAGTGGGAGATTAATATTGGCCTTTCTGCTTGTGTGCCAGTCTTGACTCCTGGGTGTGCCATCTCTCTCTCTCTCTCTCTCCAATTGTGGTCCATAGAAAGCCTATATTTTTTTTCCTTGATTTGGGTTCCAAAATCTACCAGAGAAAATAACTCCATCAATCATTGGTAGAAAAATATTGGCCTCTGGGCTTGTGTGCCACTCCTGATTCCTGTGTGCGTCATCTCTCAGTCAGTGGGCCATAGAACGCCTATTTTTGGTTTTATTTGTTTTATAAATTCTCCCTGAAAAAATCATTTTATTTTATTTGGTTTCTAAATTCTTCCTGATAAAATCATATTTTTTTTATTATTTTTTTTTCTAAAGTCTCCCTGAAAAAAAAAAAAAAAAAACAACCAAAAAAAACAGTGGGAGATTAATATTGGCCTTTCTGCTTGTGTGCCAGTCTTGACTCCTGGGTGTGCCATCTCTCTCTCTCTCTCTCTCTCTCTCTCTCTCTCTCTCTCTCCAATTGTGGTCCATAGAAAGCCTATATTTTTTTTCCTTGATTTGGGTTCCAAAATCTACCAGAGAAAATAACTCCATCAATCATTGGTAGAAAAATATTGGCCTCTGGGCTTGTGTGCCACTCCTGATTCCTGTGTGCGTCATCTCTCAGTCAGTGGGCCATAGAACGCCTATTTTTGGTTTTATTTGTTTTCTAAATTCTCCCTGAAAAAATCATTTTATTTTATTTGGTTTCTAAATTCTTCCTGATAAAATCATATTTTTTTTAATATTTTTTTTTCTAAAGTCTCCCTGAAAAAAAAAAAAAAAAATCAACCAAAAAAAACAGTGGGAGATTAATATTGGCCTTTCTGCTTGTGTGCCAGTCTTGACTCCTGGGTGTGCCATCTCTCTCTCTCTCTCTCTCTCTCTCTCTCTCCAATTGTGGTCCATAGAAAGCCTATATTTTTTTTCCTTGATTTGGGTTCCAAAATCTACCAGAGAAAATAACTCCATCAATCATTGGTAGAAAAATATTGGCCTCTGGGCTTGTGTGCCACTCCTGATTCCTGTGTGCGTCATCTCTCAGTCAGTGGGCCATAGAACGCCTATTTTTGGTTTTATTTGTTTTATAAATTCTCCCTGAAAAAATCATTTTATTTTATTTGGTTTCTAAATTCTTCCTGATAAAATCATATTTTTTTTATTTTTTTTTTTTTCTAAAGTCTCCCTGAAAAAAAAAACAATGGGAGATTAATATTGGCCTTTCTGCTTGTGTGCCAGTCTTGACTCCTGGGTGCGTCATCTCTCAGTCAGTGGGCCATAGAACGCCTATTTTTGGTTTTATTTGTTTTATAAATTCTCCCTGAAAAAATCATTTTATTTTATTTGGTTTCTAAATTCTTCCTGATAAAATCATATTTTTTTTATTATTTTTTTTTCTAAAGTCTCCCTGAAAAAAAAAAAAAAAAAAAAAAAAAAAACAGTGGGAGATTAATATTGGCCTTTCTGCTTGTGTGCCAGTCTTGACTCCTGGGTGTGCCATCTCTCTCTCTCTCTCTCTCTCCAATTGTGGTCCATAGAAAGCCTATATTTTTTTTCCTTGATTTGGGTTCCAAAATCTACCAGAGAAAATAACTCCATCAATCATTGGTAGAAAAATATTGGCCTCTGGGCTTGTGTGCCACTCCTGATTCCTGTGTGCGTCATCTCTCACTCAGTGGCCCATAGAAAGCATATAGTTTGTTACATTTGTTTTCTAAATTCTCCCTGCAAAAATCAATGTGTTTTTTTTGGGGGGGTTTCTAAAGTGTTCCTGAAAAAAATAAAAATAAAAAAAAAATAATAGTGTGACATTAATATTAACATTTGTGCTTCAGTGACAGTCCTGCGTGTGGGGCATCTCTCTAATTTGCAGCCACCAAAAAAAGAGTGTGTAACATTGGGCCTGATTTTCGCTGTGGTCTCACCAACCTGTAAAGGGGTAGCTAAATCATACTGAAGTTATAGCTCACCGTGTAAGTTGTGTGACTGCAACAAATAACGTTAGTTTGGTTACGTTTTTAAAACAATGAGGAAGTCTAGTGGAAGAGGTCGTGGCCGGGGGCGTTCATTGTCAGCTGGTAATGAGGGTAGTGGTAGTGGTGGAGCATCAGGTGGTCGTGGGGAAAAAAATATTGCACCTAAGTCTGGAGCTGTGGAGCCAGGTTCGTCGTCCGGCTACACAAGGCCTCGAACGCTCCCTTTTCTGGGATTAGGAAAACCGCTTTTAAAGCCGGAGCAGCAAGAGCAAGTTTTGGCTTATCTTGCTGACTCAGCCTCTAGCTCTTTTGCCTCCTCTCGTGAAACTGGTAAAAGTAAAAGCAGCGCGTCGTTAGTGGATGTTCACGGTCAGGGACAAGTCACTTCCTTGTCCTCTTCAGCAAAAACAACAACAGAGAAGAATGCAGCAGGCGACACAACGGGTTACTCCATGGAGCTCTTTACACATACCGTCCCTGGCTTAGAAAGTGAAGCAGTTAACAGTCCATGCCCATTACAAATTGAATCTGACATGGAGTGCACTGACGCACAGCCACAGCCAGACTACTATGCTGGTCCTTTGACTCAGACCACAACATTGCCCTCGCAGGGTGCTGATCAAGAATCAGACCCTGATGAGACTATGTTGCCCCATCACGAACGCTATACCACCGAACGACACGGTGACACAGACGAAGTTGCGCAGGAGGTACAAGAAGAGTTATTAGATGACCCAGTTCTTGACCCCGATTGGCAGCCATTGGGGGAACAGGGTGCAGGCGGCAGCAGTTCTGAAGCAGAGGAGGAGGAGGGGCCGCAGCAGGCATCAACATCGCCACAGGTTCCATCTGCCGGGCCCGTATCTTGCCCAAAACGCGTGGCAAAGCCAAAACCTGGTGGAGGACAGCGTGGCCATCCGGTTAAAGCTCAGTCTGCAATGCCTGAAAAGGTATCCGATGCTAGAAAGAGTGCAGTCTGGCATTTTTTTAAACAACATCCAATTGATCAGCGCAAAGTCATCTGTCAAAAATGTTCTACTTCCTTAAGCAGAGGTCAGAATCTGAAAAGTCTCAATACTAGTTGCATGCATAGACATTTAACCACCATGCATTTGAAAGCTTGGACTAACTACCAAACGTCCCATAAGGTTGTTGCACCCTCGGCCAATGAAGCTAGTCATCAACGCAACATCCCTTCCGGCAGTGTAGGACCTCCATTTAGCGCACCACCTGCTGTATCTGTGCAGGTATCTTTGCCAGGCCAAAGCAGTCAGGGTCAGGGAATCACCAGTTTCGTAGTAGGAAACACTGCATCTAGGGCACCGGCGGCAACAATACCATCTCCCACCGTCTCTCAGTCTGCCATGTCCACCGGCACCCCCGCTAGTTCCACGATCTCCATCTCTCCAGTCCAGCTCACCCTACATGAGACTATGGTTAGAAAAAGGAAGTACTTAGCCTCGCATCCGCGTACACAGGGTTTGAACGCCCACATAGCTAGACTAATCTCGTTAGAGATGATGCCCTACCGGTTAGTTGAAAGCGAAGCTTTCAAAGACCTGATGGACTACGCTGTACCACGCTACGAGCTACCCAGTCGACACTTTTTTTTCCAGAAAAGCCATCCCAGCCCTCCACCAGCATGTTAAAGAGCGCATCGTCCATGCACTCAGGCAATCTGTGAGCACAAAGGTGCACCTGACAACAGATGCATGGACCAGTAGGCATGGCCAGGGACGTTACGTGTCCATCACGGCACACTGGGTAAATGTGGTGGATTCAGGGTCCACAGGGGACAGCAAGTTTGGGACAGTTCTGCCTAGCCCACGGTCTAGTAAACAGTTGTCTGTAGCCGTTCGCACCCCCTCCTCCTCCTCCTCCTCCTCGTCCTCCTGCAGAAGCAAGAGCTCGTCCACAGACCGCAGTCGCACAAACACTCCATCCGCACCTGCCACAGTTGCACACCAGGTCTCCCATTATGGGGCAGCTACTGGCATACGTCAGCAGGCTGTATTGGCTATGAAGTGTTTGGGCGACAATAGACACACCGCGGAAGTTCTGTCCGAGTTCTTGCAGCAAGAAACGCAGTCGTGGCTGGGCACTGTAGATCTTGAGGCAGGCAAGGTAGTGAGTGATAACGGAAGGAATTTCATGGCTGCCATCTCCCTTTCCCAACTGAAACACATTCCTTGCCTGGCTCACACCTTAAACCTGGTGGTGCAGTGCTTCCTGAAAAGTTATCCGGGGTTATCCGACCTGCTCCTCAAAGTGCGTGGACTTTGCGCACATATCCGCCGTTCGCCTGTACACTCCAGCCGTATGCAGACCTATCAGCGTTCTTTGAACCTTCCCCAGCATCGCCTAATCATAGACGTTGCAACAAGGTGGAACTCAACACTGCACATGCTTCAGAGACTGTGCGAACAGAGGCGGGCTGTTATGTTTTTGTGGGAGGATACACATACACGGGCAGGCAGTAGGATGGCAGACATGGAGTTGTCAGGTGTGCAGTGGTCGAAGATTCAAGACATGTGTCAAGTCCTTCAGTGTTTTGAGGAATGCACACGGCTGGTTAGTGCAGACAACGCCATAATAAGCATGAGCATCCCCCTAATGCGTCTGCTGATGCAAAGTTTGACGCACATAAAGGATCAGGCGTCTGCACCAGAGGAAGAGGAAAGCCTTGATGACAGTCAGCGATTGTCTGGTCAGGGCAGTGTACATGACGAGGTACCGGGCGAAGAGGAGGTGGAGGATGAGGAGGATGATGGGGATGAGTATATTTTTAATGAGGAAGCTTTCCCGGGGGCACGGGAAATTGGTGGCGTGGCAAGGCCGGGTTCTGGTTTTTTGAGGGACACAAGTGACGTAGATTTGCCTGCAACTGCCCCTCAACCAAGCACAACCGCAGATTTGACAACGGGAACTTTGGCCCACATGGCGGATTATGCCTTGCGTATCCTCAAAAGGGACACACGCATTACAAAAATGATGAACGATGACGATTACTGGTTGGCCTGCCTCCTTGATCCTCGCTATAAAGGCAAATTGCAAAATATTATGCCACATGAGAACTTGGAACTAATATTAGCAACAAAACAATCAACTCTTGTTGACCGTTTGCTTCTGGCATTCCCTGCACACAGCGCCCGTGATCGTTCTCACACGAGCTCCAGGGGCCAGCAGACCAGAGGTGTTAGAGGGGCAGAAATCAGAGGTGGCGTTGGCCAGAGGGGTTTTCTGACCAGGTTGTGGAGTGATTTTTCTATGACCGCAGACAGGACAGGTACTGCAGCATCAATTCAAAGTGACAGGAGACAACATTTGTCCAGTATGGTTACAAACTATTTTTCATCCCTTATCGACGTTCTCCCTCAACCGTCATTCCCATTTGATTACTGGGCATCCAAATTAGACACCTGGCCAGAATTGGCAGAATATGCATTGCAGGAGCTTGCTTGCCCGGCAGCTAGTGTCCTATCAGAAAGAGTATTCAGTGCTGCAGGTTCAATACTAACAGAAAAAAGGACTCGTCTGGCTACCCAAAATGTAGATGATCTAACCTTCATTAAAATGAACCACAACTGGATTTCAAAATCTTTTGCCCCACCCTGCCCGGCTGACACCTAGCTTTCCTATGAAAAGGTCTTGCCTGTGGACTATTCTGAATGACTTTTCCAATCTCGTAATTTTCTTCACCTGATTGTCCAGCATACGACATGTTTCCACCTCACGAAATGGCCAAACTCCCCACACGGGGCCGTGCTATCGCCACTTTGCGCTTGGACCCTTGAGAGTGCTGTTTGTCTGAAGAGGTGGGTGTGGCCGCTTTTGGTCGACGGCACTGCCACTGGGTCCCTCATAGTACAATAAAGTGTCTCTGGCGGTGGTGGTGCGCACCCAACGTCAGACACACCGTTGTAATATGAGGGGCCCTGTGCCTGTACCGCCGGCCACAAGCCAGTTCCCCCCCCAGCTCAAACAGTGCTCTACCACTAGCAAAATTATCTCTCACAGCTTCACCAATGTGTAGTCTAGGCGCTGACATCCTTCAATGCCTGGCACTGACAATACCATTGTTTTGACATTTTTGTTATGTTAGGCCTTCGAAGCCTGTCTGCGGTCCCTTCTTTCTACAACTACTACACTGACCAGGCCACTGCTGGCCGTGTTACCCTGGAACCAATTTAAAAGTGCCTATAGTCAGCCCAATTTTGTTATGTTAGGCCTTCGAAGACTGTCTGCCGTCACTCCTTCCACTAGACTTCCACTGACCAGACCACTGCTGCCCGTGTACCCCTGGAACCAATTTAAAAGTGCCTACAGCCAGCCCAAGTTTGTTATGTTAGGCCTTGGAAGCCTGTCTGCGGTCACTCCTTCCACTAGACTTCCACTGACCAGACCACTGCTGCCCGTGTACCCCTGGAACCAATTTAAAAGTGCCTACAGCCAGCCCAAGTTTGTTATGTTAGGCCTTGGAAGCCTGTCTGCGGTCACTCCTTCCACTAGACTTCCACTGACCATACACTGCTGCCCATGTACCCCTGGAACCAATTTAAAAGTGCCTACAGCCAGCCCAAGTTTGTTATGTTAGGCCTTCGAAGCCTGTCTGCGGTCACTCCTTCCACTAGACTTCCACTGACCAGACCACTGCTGCCCGTGTACCCCTGGAACCAATTTAAAAGTGCCTACAGCCAGCCCAAGTTTGTTATGTTAGGCCTTGGAAGCCTGTCTGCGGTCACTCCTTCCACTAGACTTCCACTGACCAGACCACTGCTGCCCGTGTACCCCTGGAACCAATTTAAAAGTGCCTACAGCCAGCCCAAGTTTGTTATGTTAGGCCTTGGAAGCCTGTCTGCGGTCACTCCTTCCACTAGACTTCCACTGACCATACACTGCTGCCCATGTACCCCTGGAACCAATTTAAAAGTGCCTACAGCCAGCCCAAGTTTGTTATGTTAGGCCTTCGAAGCCTGTCTGCGGTCACTCCTTCCACTAGACTTCCACTGACCAGACCACTGCTGCCCGTGTACCCCTGGAACCAATTTAAAATTGCCTACAGCCATGTTTTATTATTTTAGGCCTTCGATGCCTGTCTGCGGTCACTCCTTCCACTAGTCCTCCACTGACCACACCACTGCTGCCCGTGTACCCCTGGAACCAATTTAAAATTGCCTACAGCCAGCCCAATTTTTTTATTTTAGGCCTTCGATGCCTGTCTGCGGTCCATTCTTTCAACTACTACTACACTGACCAGGGCACTGCTGCCCAAGTACCCCTGGAACCAATTTAAAATTGCCTACAGCCATGTGTTATTATTTTAGGCCTTCGATGCCTGTCTGCGGTCACTCCTTCCACTAGGCCTCCACTGACCACACCACTGCTGCCCGTGTACCCCTGGAACCAATTTAAAATTGCCTACAGCCAGCCCAATTTTTTTATTTTAGGCCTTCGATGCCTGTCTGCGGTCCATTCTTTCAACTACTACTACACTGACCAGGGCACTGCTGCCCAAGTACCCCTGGAACCAATTTAAAATTGACTACAGCCATGTGTTAATATTTTAGGCCTTCGATGCCTGTCTGTGGTCACTCCTTCCACTAGGCCTCCACTGACCACACCACTGCTGCCCGTGTACCCCTGGAACCAATTTAAAATTGCCTACAGCCATGTGTGATTATTTTAGGCCTTCGATGCCTGTCTGCGGTCACTCCTTCCACTAGGCCTCCACTGACCACACCACTGCTGCCCGTGTAACCCTGGAACCAATTTAAAATTGCCTACAGCCATGTGTTATTATTTTAGGCCTTCGATGCCTGTCTGCGGTCACTCCTTCCACTAGGCCTCCATTGACCACACCACTGCTGCCCGTGTACCCCTGGAACCAATTTAAAATTGCCTACAGCCAGCCCAATTTTTTTATTTTAGGCCTTCGATGCCTGTCTGCGGTCCATTCTTTCAACTACTATTACACTGACCAGGGCACTGCTGCCCGTGTACCCCTGGAACCAATTTAAAATTGCCTACAGCCATGTGTTATTATTTTAGGCCTTCGATGCCTGTCTGCGGTCACTCCTTCCACTAGGCCTCCACTGACCACACCACTGCTGCCCGTGTACCCCTGGAACCAATTTAAAATTGCCTACAGCCATGTGTTATTATTTTAGGCCTTCGATGCCTGTCTGCGGTCACTCCTTCCACTAGGCCTCCACTGACCACACCACTGCTGCCCGTGTACCCCTGGAACCAATTTAAAATTGCCTACAGCCATGTGTGATTATTTTAGGCCTTCGATGCCTGTCTGCGGTCACTCCTTCCACTAGGCCTCCACTGACCACACCACTGCTGCCCGTGTACCCCTGGAACCAATTTAAAATTGCCTACAGCCAGCCCAATTTTTTTATTTTAGGCCTTCGATGCCTGTCTGCGGTCCATTCGTTCAACTACTACTACACTGACCAGGGCACTGCTGCCCAAGTACCCCTGGAACCAATTTAAAATTGACTACAGCCATGTGTTAATATTTTAGGCCTTCGATGCCTGTCTGCGGTCACTCCTTCCACTAGGCCTCCACTGACCACACCACTGCTGCCCGTGTACCCCTGGAACCAATTTAAAATTGCCTACAGCCAGCCCAATTTTTTTATTTTAGGCCTTCGATGCCTGTCTGCGGTCCATTCTTTCAACTACTACTACACTGACCAGGGCACTGCTGCCCGTGTACCCCTGGAACCAATTTAAAATTGCCTACAGCCATGTGTTATTATTTTAGGCCTTCGATGCCTGTCTGTGGTCCCTCCTTCCACTAGGCCTCCACTGACCTGTCTACTGCGGCCCGTGTACCCCTTGAACCAACCTAATAAAATATTTAAAAAATTAATTTGATTATAAAAAATAAGATCGTGTTGAGATCTCAAATGCAGACATTTTAACAATCAAAACAAACACACAACAAATATCTGGAACTGTACTACAAAGGTCCAACAGCTACAATTTCTTTCTCCTGCAAGAAGTTAACTGAAAGTTTTTTGGAGTTGTTAACACAGATATGGCATCCACCGAGTGTTGTCCTGTCGCGTCTCCTTTAAATTATTTCCAATAAGATGTTAAACTATTAATTTAATAAAATCAATAATTAAAAAAATAATTGAGTAAGTCAAAAGCACATTGCAAATAAACATTAATTACAAATCAAGAAGCATGGCGCGTCCGAGGGTGAGTAGATACCGAATAAGAATATAATCACCCTCGGACGCGCAATGCTTATTTACAACAGCCTTCCTTCCTAAGAATCAGCCCTTCCGTGGTGTAGAGAGAGGTTGTGTTACACTCCAAGGTGTTCCCCAGGTTGCCTTTCCTGAGCTTCGATCTTCCGGCTCTCGTTTAGTAGCTGTTGGAAACTACGCTGCATTAGGCCTACTAATTGTGTATGGGGTGTAGAGACAGGTTGTGTTACACTCCAAGGTTTTCACCAGGTTGCCTTTCCTGAGCTTCGATCTTCATACTCTCGTTTAGTAGGTGTCGGAAAGTAGGCTGCATTAGGCCTACAAATTGGGTATGGGGTGGAGAGAGATGGTGTGTTACACTCCAAGGTGTTCCCCAGGTTTCCTTGCCATTGCTTCGGTCTTCCGACTCTCGTTTAGTAGTTGTAGAAAAGTACACAGCATTAGGCCTACAAAATGGGTATGGGGTGGAGAGAGATGGTGTGTTACACTCCAAGGTGTTCCCCAGGTTGCCTTTCCTGAGCTTCGATCTTCATGCTCTCGTTTAGTAGGTGTCGGAAAGTAGGCTGCATTAGGCCTAAAAAATGGGGAATGGGGTGGAGAGAGATGGTGTGTTACACTCCAAGGTGTTCCCCAGGTTTCCTTGCCATTGCTTCGGTCTTCCGACTCTCGTTTAGTAGTTGTAGAAAAGTACACTGCATTAGGCCTAAAAAATGGGTATGGGGTGGAGAGAGATGGTGTGTTACACTCCAAGGTGTTCCCCAGGTTGCCTTTCCTGAGCTTCGATCTTCATGCTCTCGTTTAGTAGGTGTCGGAAAGTAGGCTGCATTAGGCCTACAAATTGGGTATGGGGTGGAGAGAGATGGTGTGTTACACTCCAAGGTGTTCCCCAGGTTTCCTTGCCATTGCTTCGGTCTTCCGACTCTCGTTTAGTAGTTGTAGAAAAGTACACAGCATTAGGCCTACAAAATGGGTATGGGGTGGAGAGAGATGGTGTGTTACACTCCAAGGTGTTCCCCAGGTTGCCTTTCCTGAGCTTCTATCTTCAGGCTCTCATTAAATTGTGGTTAAATGGAACAACTGCATTTGGCGTACTAGTTGGTTTGGGGCCTACTATCGGTGTCTGCCACTCCTTGCTGTTCTCCTGGTTTCCTGTCCTGAAATTCCATTTTCAGCCTCTCGTTAAGTAGTTGTTAATGTTAGACTGCATTTGGCCTACTAGTTGGGTTGGGGCCTACTATCGGTGTCTGCCACTCCTTGCTGTTCTCCTCCACTGAACAAAGCTGTGCCGCCTGTTTACTACGGTTGCCAATTTTGAACTGCATTTCGACTACTTACTGATTTGGCCCTACTCTCTGTGTCAGCCTCTCATTCCAGTTGTCCTCCACTGCAATGCCCCCTGGTTATTCCTGTGTTACCAATTTTGAACTGCATTTAGCCCACTTTCTTCTTTGGGCCTATATCTGTGTTTCCACTTCATCGTGCCCATTGCCCAGCCAGTGATAGATGAGTCTGCTGGTACATTGACCCATAACGCAACATTCCCCGTGCACGCTACACAACAACATTGTGACCCTGCTGAAAGTCAGGTTGCTCTTCCCGCATACCATACCACCTTACACGGGGACAAAGAGGAAGGTGCAGATGAAAGTGCAGGTTCCTTCATCAGGTGGGGGGAGGAATACTAGTTGGCGACGTCACTGGCACAGGGCCTCTCATAGTACGCAAAAGTGTTGCTGCCGGTGGGAGGCGCCCCCGCCGTGCAAACACACCGCTGTACTTTGAGGGGCCCTGTGCCAGTGCCAATGCCAACGAGTGGGCCCCCCCCTGCTTGCTCAGGATCACAGCACTTGCAAAGTTGAAATACTTACCTCTCCCTGCTCCACTGCCGTGACGTGGTCCAGATTTACTGGGCCCACTAATTACTTGAACCAGCCCTACCCCCCACAACTTTAGCCAAATGACCCCCAATTTCAAATGCCTTCCAATTATTTTAAGGTAAATTACGCTTGACAAGCTTCATTAAGAAGAATGGATGGTTTTGACATTAAAATGGGCACTCTAGGTGTTTTCCTGGCCCCCACTCACTGCCGACTATGCTGCCCCATTGACTTGCATTGGGTTTCGTGTTTCGGTCGATCCCGACTTTACGTCATAATCGGCCGATTTCACTCGACCCGACTTTGGACATAGTCGGGTTTCGCAAAACCCGGCTCGACTCTAAAAAGGTCAAGGTCGCTCAACTCTAGGCTGGGGCCTATATCCATGGCCTTTTATCAGCCTGAGGAAACCTGCCCCCAGCTGTCTACTTTAGCTTGGCTGTTCATGAAAAACGGCATGGACCCTACAACTTTTATTTAAATTATTTATCTAAATAATTTAAAAAAGCGGCTTGGGGACCCCTCTATTCTTGATAACTAGTCTTGCTAAAGCTGACCGCTGAGAGTTGCAGTCTATGGCTACTGCATTGGCATGATTGCCAAGCAATCCCTGCTTATTTAATGGCTGAAAAACAAACATAAAACATGTGGGTGGAGCGCCCGCTAGGACTGTGTGGTACTCGGTACCAAGTGTCCAATAAAATGGGATTAATGTAAATGGTAATAAAGTTTATGAAGATTATTCATGACGCCTACCTGTGGTACTTGGCAATAAAGGTGTTAGCCGACGCTGCTTAACCCCTTAATCCCATATGAAGTACTATCCCGTCGAGGTGGGGTGGGCTTTAATTCCCACCGACGGGATAGTACGTCATAGGCGATCGGCCGCGCTCACGGTGGGAACGCGGCCGATCGCGGCCGGGTGTCAGCTGCCTATCGCAGCTGACATCCGGCACTATGTGCCAGGAGCGGTCACGGACCGCCCCCGGCACATTAACCCCCGGCACACTGCGATCAAACATGATTGCGATGTGCCGGCGGTATAGGGAAGCATCGCGCAGGGAGGGGGCTCCCTGCGGGCTTCCCTGAGCCCCCCGCAGCAACGCGATGTGATCGCGTTTCTGCGAGGGTCTCCTACCTCCTTCCTCCTTGCTGGACCCGGATCCAAGATAGCCGCGGCATCCGGGTCCTGCAGGGAGGGAAGTGGCTTACCAAGTACCTGCTCAGAGCAGGCACTTGGTAACGCTGCACTGCTCTCAGACAGATCGGTGATCTGTCAGAGTGCTGTGCAAACTGGCAGATCACCGATCTGTACTGTCCCCCCCTGGGACAAAGTAAAAAAAAATTTTTCCAAATGTGTAAAAAAAATTAAAAAAAATATTCCTAAATAATGAAAAAAAAACATATTATTCCCATAAATACATTTCTTTATCTAAAAAATAAAAAAAAAAACAATAAAAGTACACATATTTAGTATCGCCGCGTCCGTAACGACCCGACCTATAAAACTGGCCCACTAGTTAACCCCTTCAGTAAACACCATAAGAAAAAAAAAAAAACGAGGCAAAAAACAACGCTTTATTATCATACCGCTGAACAAAAAGTGGAATAACACGTGATCAAAAAGACAGATATAAATAACCATGGTACAGCTGAAAGCGTCATCATGTCCCGCAAAAAACGAGCTGCCATACAGCATCATCAGCAAAAAAATAAAAAAGTTATAGTCCTGAGAATAAAGCGATGCAAAAATAATTATTTTTTCTATAAAATAGTTTTTATCGTATAAAAGCACCAAAACATAAAAAAATGATTTAAATGAGGTATTGCTGTAATCGTACTGACCCGAAGAATAAAACTGCTTTATCAATTTTACCAAACGCGGAAAGGTATAAACGCCTCCCCCAAAAGAAATTCATGAGTAGCTGGCTTTTGGTCATTCTGCCTCACAAAAATCGTAATAAAAAGCGATCTAAAAATGTCACATGCCCGAAAATGTTACCAATAAAATTGTCAACTCGTCCCACAAAAAACAAGACCTCACATGACTCTGTGGACCAAAATATGGAAAAATTATAGCTCTCAAAATGTGGTAACGCAAAAATAATTTTTTGCAATAAAAAGCGTCTTTCAGTGTGTGACGGCTGCCAATCATAAAAATCCGCTAAAAAACCCGCTATAAAAGTAAATCAAACCCCCCTTCATCACCCCCTTAGTTAGGGAAAAATTAAAAAAATGTATTTATTTCCATTTTCCCATTAGGGTTAGGGCTAGGGTTAGGGTTAGGGCTAGGGTTAGGGCTAGGGTTAGGGTTAGGGCTAGGGTTAGGGTTAGGGCTAGGGTTAGGGCTAGGGTTAGGGTTAGGGCTAGGGTTAGGGCTAAGGCCAAGGGTAGGGCTAGGGTTAGGGCCACAGTTAGGGTTGGGGCTAAAGTTAGGGTTAGGGTTGGGGCTAAAGTTACGGTTAGGGTTTAGATTACATTTACAGTTGGGAATAGGGTTGGGATTAGGGTTAGGGGTGTGTCAGGGTTAGAGGTATGGTTAGGGTTACTGTTGGGATTAGGGTTAGGGGTGTGTTTGGATTAGGGTTTCAGTTATAATTGGGGGCTTTCCACTGTTTAGGCACATCAGGGGCTCTCCAAATGCGACATGGCGTCCGATCTCAATTCCAGCCAATTCTGCGTTGAAAAAGTAAAACAGTGCTCCTTCCCTTCCGAGCTCTCCCATGTGTCCAAACAGGGGTTTACCCCAACAAATGGGGTATCAGCATACTCAGGACAAATAGGACAACAACTTTTGGGGTCCAGTTTCTCCTGTTACCCTTAGGAAAATACAAAACTGGGGGCTAAAAAATATTTTTTGTGGGAAAAAAAAGATTTTTTATTTTCAAGGCTCTGCGTTATAAACTGTAGTGAAACACTTGGGGGTTCAAAGTTCTCACAACACATCTAGATGAGTTCCCTGGGGGGTCTAGTTTCCAATATGGGGTCACTTGTGGGGGGTTTCTACTGTTTAGGTACATTAGGGGCTCTGCAAACGCAATGTGACACCTGCAGACCATTCCATCTAAGTCTGCATTCCAAATGGCGCTCCTTCCCTTCCGAGCCCTCCCATGCGGCCAGTGGTTCCCCCCCACATATGGGGTATCAGCGCACTCAGGACAAATTGGACAACAACTTTTGGGGTCGAATTTCTCCTCTTACCCTCGGGAAAATACAAAACTGGGGGCTAAAAAATAATTTTGGGGGGAAATTTTTTTTTTAAATTTTCACGGCTCTGCGTTACAAACTGTAGTGAAACACTTGGGGGTTCAAAGCTCTCACAACACATCTAGATGAGTTCCCTGGGGGGTCTAGTTTCCAATATGGGGTCACTTGTGGGGGGGTTTCTACTGTTTAGGTACATTAGGGGCTCTGCAAACGCAATGTGACACCTGCAGACCATTCCATCTAAGTCTGCATTCCAAATGGCACTCCTTCCCTTCTGAGCCCTCCCATGCGGCCAAACGGTGGTTCCCCACAACTTTTGGGGTCGAATTTATCTTCTTACCCTCGGGAAAATAAAAAATTGGAGGCGAAAAGATAATTTTTGTGAAAAAATATGATTTTTTATTTTTACGGTTCTGCATTATAAACTTCTGTGAAGCACTTGGTGGGCCAAAGTGCTCACCACACCTCTAGATAAGTTCCTTAGGGCGTCTACTTTCCAAAATGGTGTCACTTGTGGGGGCTCTCCAAACGCAACATGGTGTCCCATCTCGATTCCAGTCAATTTTGCATTGAAAAGTCAAATGGCACTCCTTCGCTTCCGAGCTCTGTCATGCGCCTAAACAGTGGTTTACCCCCACATATCGGGTATCGGTGTACTCAGGACAAATTGTACAACAACATTTAGGGTCCATTTCTCCTGTTACCCTTGGTAAAATAAAACAAATTGGAGCTGAAATAAATTTTTTGTGAAAAAAAGTTAAATGTTCATTTTTATTTAAACATTCCAAAAATTCCTGTGAAGCACCAGAAGGCTTAATAAACTTCTTGAATATGGTTTTGAGCACCTTGAGAGGTGCAGTTTTTAGAATGGTGTCACACTTGGGTATTTTCTATCATATAGACCCCTCAAAATAACTTCAAATGAGATGTGGTCCCTAAAAAAAAAATGGTGTTGTAAAAATGGGAAATTGCTGGTCAACTTTTAACCCTTATAACTCTCTAACAAAAAAAAATTTTGGTTCCAAAATTGTGCTGATGTAATGTAAACATGGGGGAAATGTTACTTATTAAGTATTTTGTGTGACATATCTCTGTGATTTAATTGCATAAAAATTCAAAGTTGGAAAATTGCGAAATTTTCATAATTTTCGCCAAATTTCCGTTTTTTTCACAAACAAACGCAGGTACTATCAAAGAATTTTTACCACTATCATGAAGTACAATATGTCCCGAGAAAACATTGTCAGAATCACTGGGATCTGTTGAAGCATTCCAGAGTTATAACCTCATAAAGGGACAGTGGTCAGAATTGTAAAAATTGGCCCGGTCATTAACGTGCAAACCACCCTCGGGGCTTAAGGGGTTAAAGGAGTCCGCTGGGGCTGATGGCAATGCAGCAGAGTTGGTAGCACTCTCCACAGGTAGATCTAAACTCCAGGGCAGCTGTAGTTTTAAAAGTGAAGATGGTGCTAGTGGCAGTTGTAGTAGCTGTGGTGCAGGGTGGATGGCATGGTAAATAAATGTGAGGACACAGCAAGTTGCTGTTTCCAATGCTGTTCTCACAGTTCTTAGTTGCCCCAGTTGGGGTGCTGTGTCCTCCGATTAAGTGATCCAGCCAGCTCTCAAGCAATTTGGGTGCACTTTCCAGAACCCTCTTTCTTATGTTCCTTTCTCTGGCCATCTTTCCGTGCCAGCTCTCGCCCTCCTGCCCTGCACCTGCCACACAGTGTTCCAAGCCAGCAGCCAGGGATTCCTCTGGGAGGTAAGTGCTCCCTGAATCCTATACAGCTGCCTTTTCAGCGAATGTGTGCATATATGACTGTGCTTCTTGGAAATGCCACAGCCTCCAGTTATCTAGCTGAGTTCTTAGTTTCTCCATTAGTTTGAGGGCCGATCCCTCACTGCGACCTGGTTCCTCCAGCTGGCGATGGTCAGTGTGGATACGAGCCCCACAGGTGGACTTCTCATTACCCGTGCCTCTAGGACCCCTTCCTTCAGTTCTTTCTGTTGTGTTCTTTTCCTTCAGTTCCCTCACTTTCTGGGAACTCTTTTCTGTCTGTTTCAGTATTTTCTGTCTCACAGGAGCTGCAGACCATCACGTCTGCTCAGCTCCACTTCTCTTACCAACTCTGCCTAAGCTGATGTTCCTCAACAAGCTCCTCCGCTACTCTACCTACCCCACCCACTCCTCCAACACCCTTTCCTATTCAACCTGGCCCTGACTGAATTGGCTGTGTTAGATGTGGGTGTAGGGTTCTGTTGCCGTGCCCCTCCTTCCTGAGAGCGAAGTCCCATGCATCTGGGTGAGGTGCAGCACTCTATGGTGACTGGACCCTCAGGGGCGCCACATGGGGCAGGGACTCGAGCATGTGCACGAGCACCAAGGATGCTCGATCGATGACAGAGAATGCCCTAGCACCCCAAAGCTTAATCGAGAGTCGTGCAGTGCCAAGCACTCTTGCTCATCATGAATTATAAAAACTGAAGCAAGTCAAGAATCGACCATAGATCTTCAGTTCTTGTGTAACTCCAGGTTTTGTGTCTTCTTGTGTTCTCTGCTCCACTTGTTTGCCTGCTGTCCTTGTCTTCTCTGTTCCACTTGCCATCTGGCATGTAGATAGCATTCAGAAGCAGCAGCATGGAGAACATCATGATAAATTTATCTGCGAATCAAGCACTGGCATGACATAAATCATATACTAAAATCAGCAGCACCGTCAGCATTTTGTGTCCTTATTTGCGTGTACTACTTATTTATACACTTATGTTTTGCAGGAACAAAATTTTTCAACCCATCAAAAAAATAATTTCATGACTCTTCATGCACTTTTTTTTTAGATACTTTTTAAATCTGGAAAGGCTTCAATAGTGTCTAAAACACATGCACATTTTGCCGCATTTAGTTTATAAAAATTTCTGTGCCAGAACTCTGGCCCAATTTGCTTGATAAACCTCCTGCCATGTATATCAAAACAAATGATATAATGCCAATCATATGTTACTGAAGATAATCTCTATATAACGACTAACATGAATATTACTGCCATATGGTCAGTGGTAGATACCAGTCCTACAGAACATATAAAAGATCACAGCACAGTTACAGATAATGTCTTACCGCTGACGTCCTTTCTGATGGAATCGTTCATTTTTCCCATCTTTTCCATCTGGCCCAGGCCGACATGACAACTTCTTCCAGCCAGGACTCGTCTGCAGAGAATACAGCAAAAACACATTTCACTTCTCATATTCCAGCCCCATCACCATCTATTCCCAACCTGCACAAACTCCTCATCCTGCTGATACCTCAATACTGGGCCGCTGCTGCCGTATGAGTCCCTAATACTGCCCCTGATACCCCAATACTGAGCCCCTGCCGTATGTGTCCCTATTACTGCACCTGATACCCAATACTGAGCCGCTGCTGCCGTATGTGTCGATATTACTGCACCTGCTGTGCGGTTCTCTGTGCCTTCTAAATTCGAAAGCACCCCTCTATAATGTAGGAATGCCGGGTGCACGTGCCCTGGAAAACATTTTGCTCCCTAGAAAGTAATATTGCCACGTGTGCCCCTTTTATAGTCACAGTAACCTGAGTTGCCCTATAACAAGAAGTGCCCACTTTACATTTAATGATGTGCCGAGTCTCCCCCCTGTACAGCTCCCCTATACAGTATAATGCCCCCTCACTGTATAGTAAAATCCACACAATATACTGACCCCTTAGTAGCAGCCCCCAAACTGCTTGATGGCTCCAACACTGTATGATGACCCCTTCACTGTAATCTCCACACAGTATGATGCCCCACTAGATGGCCTCGATATAGTATAATGCACCAGATCATCCTAAATATTGTATAATGCACTCCCCATAGGACTCTACATAGTATAATGCACTCCCCATAGGACTCCATATATATAATGCACTCCCCATAGGCCTACTCTATAGCACAAGGCAGCACCCATAGGCAGACTCTATAGCACAAGACAGCACCCCATAGGTAGACCCTGTAGTATAAAACAGCACCCCATAGGCAGACCCTGTAGTATAAGGCAACACCCCATAGGCAGACCCTGTAGTATAAGGCAACACCCCATAGGCAGATCCTGTAGTATAAGGCAGCACCCCATAGGCAGATTGTCACGCACGCGCCCAGACTGGTTGGCGCGGGCATACGGGGGTGTGGCCCCACTGGACCACAGACCAAACTTCCCTGGAAGGGGCGTAACTAAGTAGCTTCCTAGGTGTTCGCTGGAGCCTCTGATGGTGAGGTCAGACTTGTGCAATAGGAAGCTACCAGGTGCCACTCCAGGGTAATGTCTGGCTGTGGCTGCTGATCCCACTAAAGAACGGAACGGGCACGGCTGGCACACTGGCTGACAGGCGGGCACGGCTGGGACACAGGCAGGCAGACGGGTACAACAGACACTGGCGGGCAGGCGGACACGACTGGCTCTCTGGTAGGCAGGCAGGTACGGCTGGAACATAGGAAGAACCGGTAGGGACCGGTCTGCAGGCAGGTATGTGAAACAGGTAGGAACCTGTTCAGACAGGAGGATTAAGTAACAAGTAGAGAAAGACCGCAAGAGCGGATGCAGAGCGAAAGCACAAGAGCTAGAACCAAGAACAGAAACGCAGGAGGCTGAGTACGAGTAGAAGGTGGAACTAAGAGAAGAGAAGGAGAAGGCAAAGCCAAGGACGGAGCTGCAAGAGGCGGAGCCAAGAGCAGAGATGCTGGAGGCGGAGCCAAGAGCGGAGATGCTGGAGGCGGAGCCAAGAGCGGAGATGCTGGAGGTGGAGCCAAGAGCGGAGATGCTGGAGGCGGAGCCAAGAGCAGAGATGCTGGAGGCGGAGCCAAGAGCGGAGACGCTGGAGGCGGAGCCAAGAGCGAAGATGCTGGAGGCGGAGCCAAGAGCGGAGACGCTGGAGGCGGAGCCAAGAGCAGAGACGCTGGAGGTGGAGCCAAGAGCGGAGATGCTGGAGGCAGAGCCAAGAGCGGAGACGCTGGAGGCGGAGCCAGTTAGAACCTCAAAGAGCAGAGCCAGATAGAACCGCAAAGAGCGAAGCCACAGAGCAAAACCACAGAGTGCGAAGCAAGGTCAGAGTGCAGAGCAGAGAGCAAAGCCACAGAGTGTAAAGCAAGGTCAGAGTGCAGAGCAAAGTAAGCAGTGCCACAGACAGTGACGAACAGAGCAGAAAAGGCAAACCAAGACAGATATAAACAGACAGAGGAATAGGACTAGACGAAGACAGAGTCAGGAACGAGACAAGACACAGAGACATAGACACAAGCCAGGGTATGATGCCCCTCTGGGTGGCTACACAAGACAGAGACCAGGGTACAAAGCCCCACTGGGTGGCTACACAGGACAAGACCAGGGTACAACGCCCCCCTGGGTGGCAGACAAGAAAGAGTAACCGAGACAGGACCTGGCACCTCAGCAGCTAAGAACTGACTGAGGGAGTAAGTTGCACAGGCCCAGAGCACAGGGTGGAGCTGCACTATATACAGGAGGCCTCTTGGTAATTGGTCAGGAACTGATTAGACAGATGCACCTGATTCCTATAAGAACCAGAGAGTTCAGGCGCCGGCCCCCTATACACATAGCCATGAAGCATGCACAGAGCAGAGACACAGAACATGGAGCTGGCATGAAACAGAAACCACATCATGACCTGGAGCAGTGGGTAAGATTGTGTGAGAGATGTGAGGCCATGCCGTGATGCCAGCAGAGTTGTTACAGTACCCCCCCTCCCCCCTTTACGGCCCCTCTTCTTCAAGCCCACCAGAATAACTTGTAGAAGAAGGATAGGAGCACACATAGTCCAGGCCAACATGACATCTTCAGGGTAGAATAAGGCAGGCGGGTCACCAGGAATCTCATAAAACAAAGTCTCTTGGTGCTCAACAGGGTTAGCTTCCACAATGAGCTGGACCACCTCCTTCAGGTAGACAGGTAACAGGGAATTGAATGCTGCTGTCTTAACATCTTCACCAGCCGGACACATGGAAACTGGAAGCCTTCTCATAGGATTCAACTTTTGCCCGACAGGTAGCAGAGATGTTCTTAGGTACGGAACACAAGAAAAGTCATTAGAGATGAGAGTGGAGAACAACAGCTCCACCGGGTCAGAGAAAAATTGAGGTGAACAAACTTCTGTTTTGAAATCTTCACCAGCCGGCCACAAGGACGCTGAAGGTATCCACATAGGAACCATCTTCTGCCCATTATCCAGAAGAAATTGTCCAAACGGCGGGGATGTTCCTAGGAAAGGATTACAGGAATAGTCGTGGGAGATGTGTGGAGAGATAGTCACCGCTTCCCCATCTTCAGTGACGTTAGCACACCTTGACTCGACGACTACCTGTTTACTGGTATAGTCGCTGGAGATGTGTGGAGACATCGTCACCGTTTCCCCATCTTCGGTGACGTCAGCACATCTTGACTCGACGACTAGCAGACCAGCTGAAGAAGATGACTCTGCTGAGAGTCTTTGATGCATGGGAACCAGACACTTCTCAAGACTGGGTAAGTTCAAACGAAGCACTTTACTGGAACTCTTGACCAGAGCGGGTGGTAGAGTCCTTGGCTCAGAATGACCCATGGGCATAACAGACAGCATACGGAAAACAAACTTCTTCGTGTATAAGGCTCCAACTTGGAGCTGTAGTTGTCCTAGCAGGACTAGACTGCTCTTTAGCAGGGCTCGGCCATTATCAGGCAACGCCCACACCGGGTTCTGGAGCTGTAGAACGGAGACCATACACTGACTCCGAATGATAGGCGGCTCAAACACACCAAAGCTCCCAGAAGGCAGAGAAACAGTCATTAACTTTGATGGAAAGGAAGTACTCTCGCCAGGGGCAGCCTCTCCTACTGGCCCAGGGTTTTGGAGTACAGGCCTCACAGGGCAAAGACCATCTGAATGTTCTTTACAACCACAGGGATACCGTATTTCAATCTCAGCACCAGATTCAGGCTGCAGATTTGCCAGACCCCTCTTATTAGACCTCTTGGATCTTGCTCGGGTGGCCATTTTGGCGGGTTGTGGAACAGATGAGTCTTGGACGGTCATGGATGGAAGTGACGGTTTACCTACAGGTTTCTTTCATCTGGACCGTCTCTGTGAGCTTGAAGGGGAAGACTTTTCAGGAGATGCAGTACTTGGCTCATCGAAGGCTTTACAGAAGGCCACCAGGAAGGCCGGCAGATTCGAGATGATGGGTTCCCCTGCTTCCCAAAGGGGGTCGCACCACATCAAAGCATCTCCTCTAAGGTAGGCCATTAAGAAACCTACTTTCAACCAGTCAGTGGGGAATTGGGTAGCATGCCACTTGAAATAACGCAAGCACCGCTCCAGGAACACACGACCTTGCTTTGGTCCCCATAGTAGCATGGAGGATCTGCTGGCTTGGATTCGTCATTAGGAGCGCAGGCTTGAATTCGATCAAACAGCTCATTAGAGATGACAATAGGGGATGGAGCAGTGAAGGACTGGCTTTCAGACTGGGTAAACATTTTCCTCGGAGGCCAATACTGGCAAGAAGAGAGTTCATCTTGCTCCGAGAGCGAAGGCACATGGGACTCAGCGGGGACCATGGCCTGTGCAAACTGTCACGCACGCGCCCAGACTGGTTGGCGCGGGCTTACGGGGGTGTGGCCCCAATGGACCACAGACCAAACTTCCCTGGAAGGGGCGTAACTAAGTAGCTTCCTAGGTGTTCGCTGGAGCCTCTGATGGTGAGGTCAGACTTGTGCAATAGGAAGCTACCAGGTGCCACTCCAGGGTAATGTCTGGCTGTGGCTGCTGATCCCACTAAAGAACGGAACGGGCACGGCTGGCACACTGGCTGACAGGTGGGCACGGCTGGAACATAGGAAGAACCGGTAGGGACCGGTCTGCAGGCAGGTATGTGAAACAGGTTGGAACCTGTTCAGACAGGAGGATTAAGTAACAAGTAGAGAAAGACCGCAAGAGCGGATGCAGAGCGAAAGCACAAGAGCTAGAACCAAGAACAGAAACGCAGGAGGCTGAGTACGAGCAGAAGGTGGAACTAAGAGAAGAGAAGGAGAAGGCAAAGCCAAGGACGGAGCCGCAAGAGGCGGAGCCAAGAGCGGAGACGCTGGAGGCGGAGCCAAGAGCGGAGACGCTGGAGGCGGAGCCAAGAGCGGAGACGCTGGAGGCGGAGCCAAGAGCGGAGACGCTGGAGGCGGAGCCAAGAGCGGAGACGCTGGAGGCGGAGCCAAGAGCGGAGACGCTGGAGGCGGAGCCAAGAGCGGAGATGCTGGAGGCGGAGCCAAGAGCGGAGACGCTGGAGGCGGAGCCAGGTAGAACCGCAAAGAGCAGAGCCAGATAGAACTGCAAAGAGCGAAGCCACAGAGCAAAGCCACAGAGCAAAGCCACAGAGTGCGAAGCAAGGTCAGAGTGCAGAGCAGAGAGCAAAGCCACAGAGTGTAAAGCAAGGTCAGAGTGCAGAGCAAAGTAAGCAGTGCCACAGACAGTGACGAACAGAGCAGAAAAGGCAAACCAAGACAGATATAAACAGACAGAGGAATATGACGAGACTAAGACAGAGTCAGGAACGAGACAAGACACAGAGACATAGACACAAGCCAGGGTATGATGCCCCTCTGGGTGGCTACACAAGACAGAGACCAGGGTACAAAGCCCCACTGGGTGGCTACACAGGACAAGACCAGGGTACAACGCCCCCCTGGGTGGCAGACAAGAGTAACTGAGACAGGACCTGGCACCTCAGCAGCTAAGAACTGACTGAGGGAGTAAGTTGCACAGGCCCAGAGCACAGGGTGGAGCTGCACTATATACAGGAGGCCTCTTGGTAATTGGTCAGGAACTGATTAGACAGATGCACCTGATTCCTATAAGAACCAGAGAGTTCAGGCGCCGGCCCCCTATACACATAGCCATGAAGCATGCACAGAGCAGAGACACAGAACATGGAGCTGGCATGAAACAGAAACCACATCATGACCTGGAGCAGTGGGTAAGATTGTGTGAGAGATGTGAGGCCATGCCGTGATGCCAGCAGAGTTGTTACACAGATTCTGAAGCATAAGGCAGCACCCATATAGGCAGACACTGTAGTATAAGGCAGCCTCCCATAGACAGACTCTAGTAAAAGGCAGCACTCTATAGGCAGACCCTGTAGTATAAGACAGCACCCCATAGGCAGACTCTAGTAAAAGGCAGCACCCCATAGGCAGACCCTGTAGTATAAGACAGCACCCCATAGGCAGATTCTGAAGTATAAGGCAGCATGAATATAGGCAGATCCTGAAGTATAAGGCAGCCCCATAGACAGATCCTGAAGTATAAGGCAACCCCCCTATAGGCAGATCCTGAAGTATAAGGCAGCCCCCCATAGGCAGATCCTGAAGTATAAGGCAGCATGAATATAGGCAGATCCTGAAGTATAAGGCAGCCCCATAGACAGATCCTGAAGTATAAGGCAGCCCCCCTATAGGCAGATCCTGAAGTATAAGGCAGCCCCCCATAGGCAGATCCTGAAGTATAAGGCAGCCCCCCTATAGGCAGATCCTGAAGTATAAGGCAGCCCCCCTATAGGCAGATCCTGAAGTATAAGGCTGCCCCCCTATAGGCAGATCCTGAAGTATAAGGTAGCCCCCATAAAAAACTATAAATAAATACTCACCTCTCTTCCTCCTTGTCCAGCGGTGCTCGGACCTCCCGCTCATCTTCTGGCGCCGGGTGGTGACGTCACCACACCCACTGTCAGCATCTGTGATGTCAGACGCTGACAGGGTGATGATGGGAGAAAGAGCGCAGTTCCTTCATCAGTACGGTGATGGGTGGGGGGCCCACTACTGGCACCAGGCCACGCCCGGCCTGCTCAGAGGCCTCATAGCGGGCAGCAGTGCAGAGAGATCGATTCTCCCTGCTCTGCCTCTGAAGGTAACTGTATCGGCGCGCTGCACACAACGATACAGTTACAGTAGCATAGCTACGGGTGCGCCCCCTCTGAGCACCAGACCCGGGGCGATGGCCCCCTCTGCCGCCCGGTAGCTACGCTACTGGTTATATCTGTTTAAGCAACATGTGGATAACTGTAAAATAAATATCAGGTCACTGTTAAGTAGAATACAACGCAAAGCTCAAACTATGCTTGGAATAACAGGGATAATATCTTGTCCCACATACATAATGATATATACCATAAAATATATACAGCAGCCAGAGACAACACAGCTGACTCATAGTGACATGAGATGGACTGGATGTAATCTGAAAAAAATGCACCCTTCCTCTGGTGTATGTTGGGAAGAACTAGTTCTTCTTGAAGAGACAAGCTGAGTATGGCGTCTTACTGACAATGATACATGGGAGAAAAGTATGCAAATTAGCTCTCTTACAGAAAAAATCAATTATCTTGTACCACTTAGTAGCGGTGGCTACCCTATGAGTCAATGTCCAACCCTTTAACAAGACTTGCAACATGACCAAGGATATGCCAAGCCAAAAACTTGACTTCCTAAGTTTGGTCAGGGAAGTGCAACAAATTTGAGGAAATGTGGTGGAATACATAAAAAAGGATATTTACATTTGTGGGAAAATTTCAGTTAATTAAGGGAATCTGTCAGCAGGTTTTGCTAGCTCATATGAGAGCAGCCAGAGTTTTTGGATGTAGCAGAGCTCAAAGGCTAAATTCGCCCACACCACAGCTTTCTGTGTACATTGTATAGTGACAATGTAAGCAGGTGACTGAATGCAAAGCACAGACAAAGCACTAGGCGGAAGTAGCCACTAAAACTGTTTATTTCCCTGATATTTTGGGAATTGTGGTAACTATAGCAATGACAAACAATGTTAAACAGAATAATTACTGCAGGATATATACAAATATACATTGAATCTTCGGGTTCTCTCTGACTGCTATAACAGTCTCTTGTTAAAGCGCTTATAACCTCTAGCAAAGGAAATGATAACAGTACTAGGGAAAGTCACTACATTATCTCTTCTCCTAACACAGGTCCTAGTGGGGGTCTCCAGTTCTTCCAGCTAGACCTCAAGTCCTCCTGACAAAGTCTAAAAAGGCTCGCTGGGTCTTTGCCTCAAACGGCCACTGCCCAGTCTGCTGCACTAGACCAGAGCAACCCCTTTACCATATGTTGGTGCTGGAAGCAATGGCCTTGCTTATTCGAGCCCCCCATTCATCACCATCGGCGTCCTTCCTCGAGTGGAGTCTTCTCGTGGATCTTCGCTGCTTGACCGACAGTGAATGTCTCTGGTACCTGGTGGAATGAGGGCTGAGCCTCGCCTCTTGACTGGCATAGTCTGGACTTCGGATCTTGACCGGCGCAGGTCGGGTTCTTGGGCTTTAACCAGCATCGTCTGGATTCCAGAACTCATGGCGCCACAACCTCCTACTTTGGGCCTTCTGCCGTGACTAGTGACCTCAGTCTCAGCGTCTTCCTTGATACATGTCCCAACCATTCCTTTACTTGATGCCGAATCTCCTCCTATTTTAGTGCGGTAGCCTTTTATATTGGGGAAAGGCAACATCAAGGTCACCTGACCAGGTGCTCCATTCAAACTCTTCCTCCCTGAAACTCTCCCTCCGTTGGTTCCACAGTGTCTCGTTTGGACACATCATTGCAGTAGATTAGGTATCCATTGTTACGACCACTAACAGCTAACTAACTGACAAACTGTCAATATATATGGTCGTAACCACAAATAACTTAGCCACTGCAATGCCCTACACATGGGGTGAGCGACATAGCGAATCAGAAAAACTATACTACATAGCTAATTGGAGGTATTTGCTAATATTATTATTATTATTATTACACCTACTACATATTGAGGTAGGATCTTTGAAATGGGAACACCCCTTTAAGGCAACATGACAGAAGTACTGTCCATCCTTAAAGAGCTTTAGGACTCCAAGTACATCCTCAACATTGTCTCAAAAGCGTCGCACTCATGCAGAATCTGCTCTACACTGAAGAGCAGCAAACACTTTGAAAAAGGCAGTATATAAGCTCTGGCTCGAAATTTATCCCTGGAAATGCTGCAAGCCTTGTAAAGGGTCAGACTCTAACTTTCCGGATGGCTACCTCTCCTATGTGGTACTTGCAAGATTTTTTTTTTATTCAGAGAGGGATGATTTGTAAACTTTACTCCCATCTTACATTGCCTGTTAAGAGTCTATACTCAGCTGGTCTCTTATGGAGAATCAGTACTCACCCAGGGAGTTCTGATCACTATCAGAGTGTTACAATTCCCCCCTAATGCCTTTTCCTTCTGAAATGAGCCAGGTAATGGGTGAATCAAACAGATGCTAATAAATGTTTACTTTGGCTTTTTGCATGGTAATTGCTTGCAGTGTTTGGCTTCTATTCTTTATTCTGCACCATCACCTCATTTCCATTTTGAATGAAAAATATTGCTGTTCAATGTTCATGCATCTTAGAGAACTCTTGTCTGCGTGACTATCCAGCTGATTTCACAGAGAGGGATAACGGGAGATGAGCGCATGCAAAGTAAAGTTAAACTGAAATGATGGTTTACTAAGCAAAAATATTTTAAAGGAAACTCTGGTACTCTAAAGCTACTTATTGTAACTATTCATATTTTCAGAGCAAAGTGTAAATCTCATGAGCCCTGGTGTAAAAAGTTCACTTTGGGTTCTCACACAATTTTTTTTAGATACAATTTTTTTTAGATTCAGAGGATCAATTTAATGTATAGTAGTAGCCCTCTAGTAATAATCAGATGCCAGGTCTGCACATCGTAAAGTGATCACCGAATAGTTAAATCCAGTGACTCACAAATGATGTCTTCCTCACTACTCGCTATTGCTTTTCTTCTGTGGACCAAGGCCACCATAAATACATTTTTGATTCCCAACTTGCCTGTTCACACAAATGCCTAATTGTGGTGCGATCCTTAATGCCACTCTTGGAGCCCCTGCACAATAGTAATGCCCCTAAGTGGTAATAATTGTTCCACGTCATTCAACACAAGACAAAATTACTTCCTCTCTTCTCCGAAACCTGTTATCTGTCCACTTTTTGCTCCTGCACAGTAAAAAAATCCTGCTTTCCTTTGTGTTTTCACATAGCTATAATGCTTCTTATGTGCTCCATGGTAATAGTGCTGCATCTTGTGCCTCCATACAGTAATAATACCCTTTCTGCCCCCTACAGTAATACATGTTAAAATTTTCCTCTGTGCCCCTGAAGTAATGAGGTGATGTTCAAATTATGTTTTGCTCTGTAGCTCTGAAAAATGAAATTTGGACAGTTTCCCCAACTGAGCCATTCACAAGAATGAGGCAAACAGTCACTCTGTACTCCATCTGGCATCAGTTCTGGCAGTATCTGTCTTTTTAGGGAGTACAAATGTACAGTTACCAATCACAAACGGAACCAAAAAGTTTGCCAGAAATGTGGATTCAGCAAAATGGTGGCGGCTGATGAGGCTCAGAACAGTTCTGCACATGGGTGCGCAAGGTTACGGCGCATGCGAAAATGTCATGATATGATTCAGCACTCGTGGCAGCAAGCAGGCGATGTGAAGAGGACCAGACAGGTGACGGTGAGAAGCGGAGGGGTCACAGGTGAGCGGTGTTGTGAATTCTGTGGTCAAGCTCCCTCCTCTGGTCATGAGTGGTACTTCGGCTGGTTCTGTCTATGAGCTTCCTCTGGTGGATGTGAGTGGGGCTGCGGCTTCTGAGTTTCCTTCCTCAGGTGACGAGGTTAAGTCGTTAGGTGCTGCTCTATTTAACTCCACCTAGTTCTTTGTTCCTGGCCTCCAGTCAATGTTCCAGTATTGGTCTTGCTTTCTCCTGGATCGTTCTTGTGACCTGTCTGCCCTGCATAAGCTAAGTTTTGCTTGTGTTACTTTTGTTTGCTATATTTTCTGTCCAGCTTGCTATATTGGTTTTTCTTGCTTGCTGGAGGCTCTGAGACACAGAGGGAGCACCTCCGTACCGTTGGTCGGTGCGGAGGGTCTTTTTTCCCCTCTGCGTGGTTGTTTGTAGGTTTTTGTGCTGACCGCAAAGCTATCTTTACTATCCTCGGTCTATTCAGTAAGTCGGGCCTCACTTTGCTAAAATCTCTTTCATCTCTGTGTTTGTATTTTCATCTTAACTCACAGTCATTATATGTGGGGGGCTGCCTTTTCCTTTGGGGAATTTCTCTGAGGCAAGGTAGGCTTATTTTTCTATCTTCAGGGCTAGCTAGTTTCTCAGGCTGTGCCGAGTTGCATAGGGAGCGTTAGGCGCAATCCACGGCTACCTCTAGTGTGGTATGATAGGATTAGGGATTGCGGTCAGCAGAGTTCCCACGTCTCAGAGCTCGTCCTATGTTAGTAACTATCAGGTCACTTTGTGTGCTCTTAACCACTAGGTCCATTGTGGTTCTGAATCACCTGTTCATAACAGAGCGGTAAATATAAATGTCTTTTTTTATCTTTAACATCTTATGTTTATTATGCTCTAGTGTCTAAAGAAAGGCTATAACATAATAAGGGACATTCAATTTGAGAAGAAAAATTCCCTGCTAATCGAATTTCCAATTAAAATCTGCATGAACAAGTGAATTTGACTTCCAATTTGCCTTGTACAAGCATTGTCACTGAGACAGTACAGTATGTCCTCCAGTTTGTTTTTGGGCAAACATGTATTCTCAGTTCACCAATGTTTGACCTATCTTATTAGCCTGTCTTTATTGGCACTGTACTCGCAGAATACCAGTCCTTAGGCCGGTCCATGCTTTTGTTTGTAGCACTTTACACGCATACGTCATCTCTTTAGTAAGTCTTACAATGTAATTAGTATCTTAGACCTCGCTGTGCATGTGCACATTGACGATTTAAGATTTCATCCCAAAGATCTGTTCACATTACTGTGGAGCAGACATCGCTCATGGTGTCCAGCATGCTGCTTCCGCACTACATGTTTGCTTACGCTCACCCATATAACATTGTGAATCATTAAACACTATGAAATATATTAGGATAATTGATTTCCAAACCTCTGTTATTGATTTTTATTACATCCAAAAACAATACTGCCTAGATATATGGCACTTCCAAATAAGAATATAAATCAAAAAAATAAGTGGGAAGCTATATGCCATAAAATTACAACATTTTATTGAGACAAAAAATAAAAGAACAATTTAAAAGAATGCATTGACAACAAATGCAAAGTAAGACACTTTTTAAAAGTGATGTGCCATTAGTAAAATACATTATATTTCTTGACTTAGGGTTAGGTTAAGGATAGGCCAGTATGAAAAACTAGGTATATATAAGGAGTTAAATATTAACTTCTAGAAGTCAATAAGCAAAAGAGTCGAGCGCACTGCTAATAACAAATGCCAATAGATACAAAACTATGAGGGTGCGGAAGCAGCAATAAACATGAACTATGTAACAAAAATGAAAAGCATTACTGCAAAAATACGCACTCCATCAAAGAATACAAACAAAATAAATAAGATAAATAGACTGATTTTATTAACAGATCAAAAAAACACACTACAAAACGATAAAAACACAATTAAAAACAAGTAGACAACATCACAACAACACAGGTGATAAAGACCATACCTAGATGTAATAAGGCGACTAAACACAGACCAATTGGCTCATGGGGTATATGCGCTAGTAATGCCTAGAAAAAAATCAAAAAATCGTGCCATATAGGTCCCTAAAGAACCATTTAAAAAATAGTGAAAATAAGGCACAAAGATTTAATCTATAACAATAAAAATAGGCAAGATATGAGCCAAAGAAAGGGCTGAGAAGCCACCAATATACAATAATATCACTAGATATTTAAAGCATAAATAGGAGGAAACCCCCCATAATAATAAACCAATAAATAAAGATTCCAAGGAGACACACATAGCACTTTCAATTAATATATGTGAAAACGAGTCACTGAAGATTGTCCTTATATCCATACATAAAGGTTACATACAGGTACTTAGTGCATCAACAAGGGATTGAATTAGAATCCAAAAAACTGCTTCCTACAGTCAAAAAATTCCCGAGTGTTATGGGTAAATCACCTTTATGTGAAACAGAAATAGTGGAGCAGTAAAACAATGATAAAAGTTGCAAGTTAACTGCCGATGTCAGAGATTGACAACGGCATTTAACAGGTTAACAGTTGCGGGTGGATCGCGATTCCACCCGCAGCTGTTAGAGACACATGTCAGCTGTTCAAAACAGCCTGGAATGATGTGGGCTTAGCTCTGGAGACCACATCAAAGGGAGGGATTCTGACGTGGGTGTATTATTACGCCCAACGTTGGAGAGGGGTTAAATACATCGCACCCTTTGCCTTCTGCAGGCCTTTTATTTTCCCATACATTCAGCTTTGATGTGGTCGGTGTTCATAAATCTGCTGTGAGGAGCTCGTAAAGAAACATACTCTCCATCAGGCCATCATAAAAGACAGACTCTCGGGTAACCCATTCAGCAGTCAGCAACAAACAGTGCAACACACGCAATAGAAGGCAAATGGTACAATTTTCTTTTAAAGAAAAACAATTGCAAAAATTAATTTTTAACCCTGATTGAATGAATTTAAGTATAAAAAAAAGTTCCCAAAGGTGGATAATCCCAGAGAACGTGTTGACAAATTGTCACACTGCTATCTTGTGTTCATCTACAAGTAGGGGTATTGCATACATTTTGCTTCTTTCACTGTTTTGTACACATTAGGTTTGTAGTTATTTATACCAAGCACTTTTTGTGCTTCAAGAACCAGCCAGTTATTACAATTTTGGCATTTGATATTTCATCTATGTATTTATATGGAGCCAACTGTTCTTTCTTTTTTTTAATTAACCGCTTGCATGCACACTATATTTAAGTGCAGCATGAGTAAGGTACAAGGCATGTGAGTTGTGACATATACTATATTCTTTAACTTATGGATTTTTATGTTTTATTTTCCTTTTGTGTCAATAAAACTGAACCCCTTTACATCATATTTTGGTGTGCACTTCTACCTCAAATAGAAGAGTTACATAGGTTAAAAAAAATATCGGTCCTTCAAGTTCAACCTATATAGTTACATAGTTAATAAAAAAAATGCATCAAGTTCAGCCAAGGTATGGGAAAGGGTAAAAGGAAGCGGTATGTATATATAACTATAATAACTGATCCAGTCTGCCCGAGAATAAATATTATTTCCCTCCTAATCCCAACTGTTGATCCACTAGACTAAACATTCAGAAAAGAACTTTACACTTTGTACATAAGCATTTGTTTTATTTTCTTTTAAAAAACATCTAAAGCATCTAAGCTTTTTTCAAACTATGAAATGGTTTCTGCTGTCTATCTAGGTAGTCTAATCCACAGATTAATAGTCCTTATGGTAAAGAAGCCTGTCTCCTCTGGAGATTGAACCTTTCTTTTTTTAGATAGCGAGAGCTCTCCCTTGTCTTTTGAGGAAGTTTTACATAAAACAACTTTTGACCATACTTTTTGCAATGTATTCGTACAAGTTAATCATGTCTACCCTTTAAACGACTCTTCTTAAAGCTAAATAAATTTCTTTCTTTTAGTCTTTCCTTACAACTAAGATTCTCCATGCCTCTTGTTAGTTGTTTGGCCTTTATTGCTCCTGTGCATGAACAATATATGGACCCCTTGCAGTGCAAAAGCTCATCATAATGCACAATTCCACCTGCTTTGGAGGTTGAAGTTGCCCCCTTATCTCTTCAGCCCTTGTGTGGTGGCACAGGCTGCACCAATAAGGCTACATTCACATTTGCGTTGTTGGGCGCAGTGTCGGCGACGCAACCAACCGCATGTACACAACGCAGCGTTTTGCGACGCATGCGTTGTCATAAGATCGTACAGAGCAGGAATTTTGGCGCAGGGAAAACGCTACAAGTAGCATCCTCTGCGCCCTGTCTGTGCGTCAATATGACGCATGCGTCGTAAAATGCAATACAACGCATACCGGCGCATGTCCATGCACCCCCCATGTTAAAGATAAGGACACATGACGCATGTGTCGGTATGCGTCGATGACGCTGCGCCCAACACCGCAAATGTGAACGTAGCCTAATGTGCCTGTCTCTGATTTTGTGCTCTGCCTGTCAGTACAGCGATCAATGAGCACTATGTGTATATTAGTCAGTGTTGCTGCCGCTATTGGTCCATCTCTTAATGCGGATGTCAGAACAACTTATAGAGCTGATAGATCTAAGAGTTTGTACACATATTTGTAGGGTAAATTCTAGAAATATCTTAAACAAATCTTTAGGGCCCCATTCACCCATTGTAAACTGGGCATATGGCATATGTCAAGCTGACGCTCTGAGCATGCCCTTTTTTTTATTATATAGAGAAGATACACGGGGTATAAATGTATATTTTGTATAACAACGCAACCCTTTGGATGAAGAAAAATAATCCTGTTTATAGTATATAGCATCTACATTGTGCTTTACAATGGGGGAAATAATCCATAAGACAGTGACGCTCCTCAGCCTGTTATTGACTGAGCCGGCATTTCTTCCAATTTCCTGAGTGTTGAATTTGGATCAGGAAAAATTGGTCAGCATGTGACATATTGCCAGATGGAGCATAGGAGAAACAAAAAAACACACCCTTTCTGTAATACTTAATCAATGATTGATTGACCATTCCCAATATAAACTCCAGATTGTGGCCAAGTATCGACAAATACATACAGCGTCATGTATCAAAATTCAATATATCTTTTTGCATTGGGAAATGTTAGGTATTGTCCCAGGAAGACCACCCCTGCTTATTTCCCTATTATAACATATAGATTTCAGAAGGGTAACCACTTGGGACTTTCTAATTATGGCAGAACTGCAATACAAAGGTACCTTCACACTGAACAACATTACAATGATAACGATAGCGATCCGTGACGTTGCAGCGTCCTGGATAGCGATATCGTTGTGTTTGACACGCAGCAGCGATCTGGATCCTGCTGTGACATCGCTGGTCGGAGCTAGAAGGCCAGAACTTTATTTCGTCGCTGGATCACCCGCTGTCATCGCTGAATCGGCGTGTGTGACACCGATCCAGCGATGTGTTCACTGGTAACCAGGGTAAATATCGGGTTACTAAGCGCAGGGCCGTGCTTAGTAACCCGATGTTTACCCTGGTTACCATTGTGAATGTAAAAAAAAAAAAAACACTACATACTTACCTTCCGCTGTCTGTTACGTCCCTCGCCATCAGCTTCCTGCACTGACTGTGAGCGCCTGCGGTAAAGCACAGCGATGACGTCACCGCTGTGCTCTGCTTTACGGCCGGCCGGCACTCACAGACAGTGCAGGGAAGCTGACAGCGAGGGACGTGACAGATACCAGAATGCGCTTAGTAACCCGATGTTTACCCTGGTTACCCGGGGACTTCGGCATCGTTGGTCGCTGGAGAGCTGTCTGTGTGACAGCTCTCCAGCGACCACACAAGGACTTTCCAACGATCACGGCCAGGTCGTATTGCTGGTCGTGATCGTTGGAAAATTGCTGAGTGTGACGGTACCTTAAGAATTGGTCCCACATTAGAAGAACTGGCTTATCTCACACCAAAACAATTACTATGTGTGTCTACTATACTATTCATTTGGGAAATAGTCCAAAAAATGAGGATGGATGGAGCTGAAAATAATATTGTTTTTAGATTTGTTTTTTTCTGAGCTACATAATAATTTAAACAATGTTTGGTATGAGAACCTCAATCCACTTAAGGAAAATGACTTTGAGAATAATGTTCTGGACTTAGGTTGCCCTTGGGTAGTCTTTTATTTAATTTTTGGAAAAGTATTTTACTTTGTGGATCCCTTTGTTGCTGTCAGTGTAATCTCATTATTATGCACTTTCTTGCAAAAGGAGAAGACAAGCATAATTGATTCCTTGGAATAATGCATTAAAATGTCAATAAACATTGTCACAATTACCAGCATCAAAAATATAACTGATGATGAATTTTAATTAAATGAAAAAAATGATACATGAAGAAACTGCAGATAAGAAATTTATGACCGTAAACTATTGAAAAGGCCACAAAGGTTTGAGCAATCCAGAAAAGTAGCAAAGGTAAGAAGCCTTGTGCAATCACAGTTGTTCTATTTTCCCATAGCATTAGGGCAAATATTTGCAATAAATTGAACTTTCCCAAAATTTAGCTTATTAGTCTTGCTATGTAAAGAGCTGGTATGTTAATTGAGGAGTGTTCCATATTACAACAGTAGAAAATACCAAACATTCCCAAATCATTTGTTAGCAATTTTAAAAGAGTGGAAAAGCAAGAGCAATCTTTATGCCATCTATGTACCTATCTCTATTTCGTTGGCATTTTGTTATGTAATATTTAGTAACATAAGGCAAGATTTTTACTAATAATAAACAATAAACTTTATTTTGAAATAGCGCTAACATAGTCCCCAGCGCTTTACATTTTGCACACATTATCATCGCTGTCCCCGATGGGGCTCACAATCTAGGTTCCCTATCAGTATGTCTTTGGAATGTGGGAGGAAACCGGAGAACCCGCAGAAAACCCAGACAAACACGGGGAGAACAATAGTATTAATAGTCTAATGATTTAAAAATCAATGGAAAATTAATGGTTTAATTTTAATAGTGTGTTGCATTTATATGTATTCACTGAACTTAAAGAGAGTTCTTTCACCACATTTTATGTGCTAAATTGGCTACATCATGATGAAGTAGCTGAAATATGAAAAAAATATATTTTACTTTGATTGCTTGTTCTATATCCTACTCTACTTCAGTATAACAGTATATAATGTAAACGATAGTGGCTGGTCTTCACCGGAATACCAAGATGGCAGCGATGGCAGGCCTTCAGCAGGCCCCATCGTCTATAGTAACCCATCTATACCCAGTGATTGTGTTGTGGAAGACTGGTGGGAGCCATTCACTGGCGATCGCTCCATTTAAATGCCACCATCAGTGATTGACAGCAGCATATAAAAGGTTAGACATCATCAATCGTAGTTTGCTCACTTCGTTAATTTTTACAGCCAGATTCTAGGTGTGTAGACTCCTCATCTTCTGACCCCACTTCACACCTGCGGACTCAGGTGTGTCATGCCCATATGCAGGGCCAACATCAGGGCATTACTGTCCTGACTGGCGTATAGGGCCCAGTGGGCATCAGGCCCGGCCCCGACCCCAAGACGCAGGTTCTATTGCTTTGCGGCAATAGTTAAAGCCGCCAGCCAATCGGAGGCTGGCAGCTGACGTCAGTGCGCACGTCGCCAGCGTATGACCTCATTGTCATTCGCCGGCGAGTCCGGGCTGAAATGTCTGGGATGGACGTTGGCACTGGAGCCGGCCAGGTAAGAAGAAAGCTGTTTGTTTTTTTTTACTGAATGCGGCAAGCAGATTGGAGACACAGGGGGCAGGAATGAAGAAAACACAGGGGGCAGAATGAAGAAAACACGGGGCAGAATGAAAACAACACAAGGGGCAGAATGAAGACAACACGGGGCAGAATTAAAACAACACAGGGGGCAGAATGGAAAGACAGGGGGAAAAATGAAGAAAACACAGGGGGCAGAATGAAAACAACACAGGGGTCAGAATGAAAACACAGGGGTCAGAATGAAAACACGGGGGCAGAATGGAAACACAGGGGGCAGAATGAAGAAAACACAGGGGGCAGAATGAAAACAACACAGGGGTCAGAATGAAAACACAGGGGTCAGAATGAAAACACGGGGGCAGAATGGAAACACAGGGGGCAGAATGAAGAAAACACAGGGGGGGCAGAAAGAAAACAACACAGGGGGCAGAATGAAGACAACACGGGGCAGAATTAAAACAACACAGGGGGCAGAATGGAAACACAGGGGGCAGAATGAAGAAAACACAGTGGGCAGAATGAAAACAACACAGGGGTCAGAATGAAAACACAGGGGTCAGAATGAAAACACAGGGGGGCAGAATGAAGAAAACACAGGGGGCAGAATGAAGACAACACGGGGCAGAATTAAAACAACACAGGGGGCAGAATGGAAACACAGGGGGCAGAATGAAGAAAACACAGGGGGCAGAATGAAAACAACACAGGGGTCAGAATGAAAACACAGGGGTCAGAATGAAGAAAACACAGGGGGCAGAATGAAGAAAACACAGGGGGCAGAATGGAAACACAGGGGGCAGAATGAATAAAACAGGGGGCAGAATGAAAACACAGGGGGCAGAATGAAGACAACACGGGGCAGAATTAAAACAACACAGAGGGCAGAATGGAAACACAGGGGGCAGAATGAAGAAAACACAGGGGGCAGAATGAAAACAACACGGGTCAGAATGAAAACACAGGGGTCAGAATGAAAACACAGGGGGGCAGAATGAAGAAAACACAGGGGGGCAGAATGAAGAAAACGCAGGGGGTAGAATGGAAACACGGGGCAGAATGAATAAAACAGGGGGCAGAATGAAAACACGGGGCAGAATGAAGAAAACATGGGGCAGAATGTAGAAAACACAGGGGGCAGAATAAAAACAACACAGGGGGCAGAATGAAAACATGGGGCAGAATGAAGACAACACAGGGGGCAGAATGAAAACACGGGGCAGAATGAAAACAACACAGGGGGCAGAATGAAAACAGCACAGGGGAAGAATGAAGAAAACACGGGGCAGAATAAAAACGGGGCAGAATGAAAACAACACGGGGCAGAATGAAAACACAGGGGGCAGAATGAAAACACATCGGGCAGAATGAAAACAACACGGAGCAGAATGAAAACAGGGGGCAGGAATGGAAACAACACGGGGCAGAATAAAAACACAGGGGGAAGAATGAAAACACATCGGGCAGAATGAAAACACGGGGCAGGAATGGAAGCAACACGGGGCAGGAATGGAAACATCACGGGGCAGGAATGGAAACAACACAGGGGGCAGAATGAAAACAGGGAGAAGGAATGGAAACAACACAGGGGAAGAATGTGGGACACGGGGCAGAATGAGACATGGGGCAGGATGCGAGACACAGAGGGGCAGCATGTGAGACACAGGGCAGAATGTGAGACACAGGGGGCAGAATGTGAGACACGGGGAAGAATGTGAGACACAGGGGCAGGATGTGAGCCACGGGACCAGGATGGTAGACAGCAGAATTTGAGACACAGGGGGCAGGATGGGAGAGATGGGGGCAGGATGGAGACAGATGGGGCAGGATCATGGTGCAGGATGGATAAGATGGAGACAGATGGGGCGGTAGGATCATGGGACAGATCGAGCAGGATCATGGGGACAGATGGGGCAGGATCATGGGGACAGATGGGATAGGATCATGGGGAAAGATGGAGCAGGATCATGGGGACAGATGGGGCAGGATCATGGCGACAGATGGGGCAGGATCATGGGGACAGATGGAGCAGGATCATGGGGACAGATGGGGTAGGATCATGGGGAAAGATGGAGCAGGATCATGGGGACAGATGGGGCAGAATCATGGGGCAGATGGAGCAGGATCATGGGACAGATGGGGCAGGATCAAGGGGACAGATGGAGCAGGATCACGGGGACAGATGGGGCAGGATCATGGGGACAGATGGGGTAGGATCATGGGGAAAGATGGAGCAGGATCATGGGGACCGATGGGGCAGAATCATGGGGACAGATGGAGCAGGATCATGGGACAGATGGGGCAGGATCAAGGGGACAGATGGAGCAGGATCACGGGGACAGATGGGGCAAGATCATGGGAACAGATGGGGCAGGATCATGGGACAGATGGGTCAGGATGGATACTCATGAGGGCAGAATGGGAAAACATATGGCTGAAGCCAGGAATGAGATACACGGGGCCAGGCTGGGGGATATTATTACCATAGGGGCTAATTAAGGGATATTATTACTGCAGTGATGTATTTATTTTATTTTTTGAGGATACTGTTTTAAATGGGGGGGCGGTCCTGTTTCGGTGCAGAGCGACACTATGTTAAGTAACATTAAGTAATGTGTTCTGCAAGCGGAGCTCTAGATAACCGTGTTATTTCGGGCAGAGATGACTCCTGGCTGGAAGAAGTGAAGGTGGTCTGTGCTGGATTAAGATGGAAAGCAAAGCAGAAGGAATACACCTAGAGACGTCACTGGTGAGTCAGTGTGTTACCTGTACACTGACACTATACACTGTATACTATATACAGCGGTCCTGTGTACAATGTCAAAAGTGATCACTGTATTACTTTTACACTGATACTACATACAGAGCTCCTGTGTATAATGTCACCGGTGATCACTGTATTACCTGTACACAGACACTGCATACTTAGTACAGATCTCCTGTGTATAATGGCCCTTTTGGTGATAGTATTGTGTTTTTTTTATTAACCCTTTCACGACATGCGCCGTACTATTACTGCGCATGCCATGTCACCCCCTTTGATGTGGGCTCCGGCGGTGAGCCCACATCAAAGTCGTGACATGTGAGCTGTTTTGTACAGCTGACATGTGCGCGCAATAGCGGCGGGTGAAATCGCTATTCACCCGCCGCTAATAACCTGTTAAATGCCGCTGTCAAAAGCAGACAGCGGCAATTAATCGGCGCTTCCGGCCGGGCGGCCGGAAATTATGTCATCGCCGACCCCCGTCACATGATCGGGGGTCGGCGATGCATCAGGAAGGTAACCATAGAGGTCCTTGAGACCTCTATGGTTACTGATGCTGGCATGCTGTGAGCGCCCCCTTGTGGTCGGCGCTCACAGCACATCTGATGATCGCTGCTATGCAGCAGAGCCGATCAGGCTATACCAGCTTCTAGCCTCCCATGGAGGCTATTGAAGCATGGCACGAGTAAAAAAAAATTGTTTTTAAAAATATGAAAAAAATATAAAAAATATACAAGTTTAAATCACCCCCCTTTCGCCCCATCCTAAATAAAACAATTAAAAAAAAAAAAACTTACACGTATTTGGTATCGCCACATTCAGAATCGCCCGATCTATCAATAAAAATAAAGCATTAACCTGATCGCTAAACAGCGGAGTGAGAAAAAAATCAGAAACAGCAGAATTACGTTTTTTTGGTCACCGTGACATTGCATTAAAATGCAATAACGGGCGATCAAAAGAACTTATCTGCACCGAAATGCTATCATTAAAAACGTCAGCTTGGCACACAAAAAATAAGCCCTCACCCGACCCCAGATCACGAAAAATGGAAACGCTTCGGGTATCGGAAAATGGCACTTTTTTTTTTTTTTAAGCAAAGCTTTGAATTTTTTTTCACCACTTGGATAAAAAATAATGTAGACATGTTAGATGTCGATGAACTCGTAATGACCTAGAGAATCACAATGGCTGGTTAGTTTTAGCATTTAATGAACCTAGCAAAAAAGCCAAACAAAAAACAAGTGTGGGATTGCACTTTTTTTGCAATTTCACGGCACTTGGAATTTTTTTCCCGTTTTCTAGTAAAATACATGGTAAAACCAATAGTATCGTTCAAAAGTACAACTCATCCCGCAAAAAATAAGCCCTCACATGACTATATTGACGGAAAAATAAAAAAATTATGGCTCTGGGAATGAGGGAAGTGAAAAATGAAAACGCAAAAACGAAAAAGGGCCGCGACTTGAAGGGGTTAATGATCAGTATTTTAATATTCAGTCACTATGTGGTGGTAATTTGTTGTCCGGCCATGGTGTAGTGGTATTTGTTCCCTGTATGTGGTATTATTCATCACCATGTGGTGGTAATATGTAGTCTGGTCATGGTGTGGCGGTATTTGTTCCTTGTATGTGCAATTCTTCGGTCACTGTGGTGGTAATATGTGATCTGGACATGGTGTGGCAGTATTTGTTCCTTGTATGTGGTATAGGTCACTGTGGTGGTAATATGTGGTCTGGTCATGGTGTGATGGTATTTGTCTCTTGTATCTGGTATTATTCGGTCACTGCGGTGGTAATATGTGATCTGGACATGGTGTGGCAGTATTAGTTCCTTGTATGTGGTATTACAGGTCACTATGTGGTGGTAATATGTGATCTGGCCATGGTGCAGTGTATTTGTCGCTTGTATATGATATTATTGGTCATATTAAAAATTGAAAAATAAATAAAAAATATACCTAAATTGTATTGCATATTTTAACACATTTTTAATAGGTTAGGGTAGAGTAGGGCTCGGCCAAAAGAGTCTGCCTTGTTGTGGTGGCAGATTAGAAAAATCTTTTGGCTAAAACAAAAGCTGCTGGCTATATGTGTGATCTGGTGATGGGAACTGTTAATGTTTGATTGGTGAGAAGTGGAGTTTTTTCAAGAGAGAGTGGTGGGACTGTGGACAGTTTGAGGGGTGGAGGCGGGGCTGTGGTGGAGTCTGGGCGGAGTCTCAAGGGGGCCCAGAAAATTTTGCCAGCTTGTGGCCCCAAAATTCCTAGTGGCAGCCCTGCCCATATGCACCAAGATTTGAAAGAGTTTAGTTACAGTCTTTCAATTTAGGAGCAATCTTGGTAGTCACACAAAGGCACAAAGCCTAGTGGTTACAGGTCACAGTGGAGGTACAAAGCTTGATAGTTACAAGCAGCAAATGGAATTTTTTTTAACATAGTTCACAATATAACTCATAGCCAGCAATTGCAGAGCCCAGCTACCAATCTACTAGCTCGCTTACCAACCCAATCCACTCCTATAACCAATAACTGCCCTTGACACTTGTTATAGGCTGTACATGGTCTACTACCACTTCAAATATCCAAAACTCTCACAAGCCAATTGCAAAAGCTAGCCAGGGCAAATCCTTGGCCTAGGTAGGTTGTAAACCCTCTGTCCAACATCAAGGTTGCCAATATTCTCAAAAAACCCAACCCCAAACATAGCTTCTTTCCATTATGAGACAGTGGCAGTGATACCATAGTCAATATACTCACCAATCCTCCGCCCCAGGGCAGCCTGAGTCTATGCGCGAAAACTCCCCAAAATGCGGGTTAAACCCATAATTGACCAGGAAGGGAGACATTCCCGTAGTCTGACTCATACAACCATTGAAAGCAAACTCTGCCACACCACAGGTAACGCATCACACCAGTCCTCCTGTCTAGAAGATGCCAAACATCTCAGAATTTGCTCCAGGGACTGATTAGTGCGTTCAGTTTGCCCATTAGACTTGGGATGATAGGCAGAGGAAAAAGACAGAGTGATTCCCAACTTCTTACAAAAAGCCCTCCAAATCTTGGCCACAAACTGCACACCTCTGTCAGACACCACATTCATAGGCACACCATGCAGGTGGACCATATGCTGCACAAACAACCTGGCCATGGATTCAGCAGACAGTAAAGCGGGCAGAGGTACAAAATGAGCCTGTTTGGAAAAGTTATCCACCACCACCCATACAACAAAGTTACCACTGGATGGAGGGAGATTAGTGATAAAATCCATGGACAAATGTGTCCATGGTCTATCTGGAATTGGCAAAGGCACCAATTCCCCGGCTGGCCGGCAATGAGAATTTATAGAATGGGCACAAACCCCACATGCAGACACAAAAGTATTAACATTTGCAAAAAAAGAGGGCCACCAGAAAGTCCTAGCAACTGCCTCCTGGGTGGCCGAAATCCCAGGATGAGCACTCAATGCAGACTCATGAAACTCCTGCAGGAGTCTAAGATGGAAGTGTTCCGGTACAAACAATTTACCCACAGGTTTGTTACAGGGAGCAAGAGCCAGTGCCTCAAAAATCTCTCTCTCCAAATCAGATGAGATTTCAGTCACCACCACCCCAGGTTGAAGAATGGAGGATGAGGGTTCAGGAGGAGACACCGGATCAAAGCTTCGGGACAATGCATCTGCCTTACCATTGTTAGACCGTGGACGGAAGGTTATAGAAAATTGAAAAAAGTTACCACCGGGCCTGCCTGGGGGTCAATCTCTTGGCATACTCGATGTATGCTAAATTTTTATGATCGGTGATTATGGTGACAGGATGAACAGCCCCCTCCAAAAAATGCCTCCATTCTTTAAAGGCCAACTTGACTGCCAGAAGCTCTCTATTCCCCATATCGTAATTTCTCTCGGAAAAGAACTTTCTGGAAAAGAAGGCACAAGTTTTGATGGATCGCTTTTGTGCAAAGCAGGTGTCTTATCTGCTTGGAGGTGCGATCCTGTTGGTCTCTGCGGCATGGTGCACGGTGCTGGGGCTCTTCCTCTCTGCCACCATGGCTACTGACAGATCAACTACCCTTCTTTTTTTTAGCTTGTTTTTAGCTTTATTCTTTCAGAAAAATAACAATATATATACGTATAGACAACCGATTTGGAGACAAAAACTTTTTTTAAGAATTAAAGATTTATTTTTACTTTCTTAAGATAATTAATAAATGTCAGTTTTTAATAGAAATTTCAATGCAACAGTTGTTAACCTCTTCTGGCACTTTTGAGGAATATTATTAATTCTGTACTGACCGCGATTTACTAACTGTTTGTTAACTATGAACTTTGACACCATGTGTCATCTGACTATTTGGCGCCATTTTTTTAAAAATCCAGTATGTATTTAAGCAATGTACTACCTATGTATGTTGTATGTGATATTTCCTGAAGAAGGGGTCCTAATGACCTTGAAACGCGATGACTAAACCACCTTTAGGCCATGTGCACACGTTCAGGATTTTTCGCGTTTTTTTCGCGTTTTTTCGCTATAAAAACGTGATAAAAACACGAAAAAAACGCTAACATATGCCTCCTATTATTTGCAGGGTATTCCGCATTTTTTGTGCAAATGTTGCATTTTTTTCCGCGAAAAAATCGCATCGCGGAAAAAAAAGCAACATGTTCATTAAATATGCGGAATTGCTGGGATTCCGCACACCTAGGAGTGCATTGATCTGCATACTTTCCGCATGGGGCTATGCACACTATGCGGGAAGTAAGCAGATTATGTGCGGTTGGTACTCAGGGAGGAGGAGAGGAGACTCTCCTCAACGGACTGGGCACCATATAATTGGTAAAAAAAAAAGAATTAAAATAAAAAATAGTGATATACTCACCCTCTGATGGCCCCAGGAGTGTTCCCGCCTCTCCGGTGCATGCTGCCGGTTCCGTTCCTTTAGATGGTCTGTGTGAAGGACCTGCGATGACGTCGCGGTCTTGTGATTGGTCGCGTGACCACTCATGTTACCGCTCACGCGACCAATCACAAGCCGCGACGTCATCGAAGGTCCTTCACACACAAACCATCTATAGGAACGGACGCCGCCGAGGAGATCGGCTGTCTGCAGGTAAGTATAACCATTTTTTATTTTTTTTATTATTTTTAAACATTCTATCTTTTACTGCATAGGCAGCATCTATAGTAAAGAGTTGGTCACACTTGTCAAACACTATGTTTGACAAGTGTGACCAACCTGTCAGTCAGTTTTCCAAGCGATGCTACAGATCGCGTGGAAAACGCTAGCATTCTGCAAGCTAATTACGCTTGCATAATGATAAAAAAAAAACGCGAAAAAAACGGAAAAAAAACCGCAAAAAAAAATGTGGATTTCTTGCATAAAATTTCCGGTTTTCTTCAGGAAATTTGTGCAAGAAATCCGGACGTGTGCACATACCCTTAAACTTCATCACTCCTCTGGAATTTCGTTACTGGGGCAGCACGGGCGTAATCCACACTTCCTATGCAGTATACTGTATTAACCCCTTTTTCCCATATGACGTACTATCCCGCCGAGGTGACCTGGGACTTAACTCCCAGTGACGGGATAGTACATCATAGTGGATCGTCCATGCTCAAAGGGGAGTGCGGCCGATCACGGCCGGGTGTCAGCTGACTATCGCAGCTGACATCCGGCACTATGTGCCAGGAGTGGTCACAAATCGCTCCCGTCACATTAACCACTGGCACACTGCGATCAAAGATAATCGCAGCCAGGGCAGGCTCCAGGTTTTCGTGGGCCCCGGGCGAAAGCGTCTCAGTGGGCCCCTTAACACATACCACAATTCATAATGCACAGTTACAGCAGAGAAATATAGGTATAGTACAATGCCAAAGATTTCACTTCTTACATTACATGAGTGATATCTATTGTAAATTCTTCAATAGCTCAGAAACCGGACAGTATAGTCCTCCATACAGTATTATGGGCATCACATAATGCTCCATGCAGAATAATGTGCCCCATATATTGCTCCTTACAATATTATGGGCACCACATAGTGCCCCATACAGAATAAAGTGCCCCATATATTGCTCCATACAGTATTATGGGCACCACATAATGCTCCATACATAATAATGAGCCCCACATATTGCTCCATACAGAATAATGAGCAGCATATATTGCTCCATACAGAATAATGGACCCCATGCAATGCTCCATACAGTATAATGAGCCACATATAATGCTCCACACAGTACAATGAGCCACATACGTATATTGCTCTGTACAGTATTATGGACACTATATATGGCTCCATTCAGACTAATAGGCCCAATATGATGCTCCATACAGAATAATGAGCCCCATGTATTTATCCATACAGAATAATAGACCACACACAGTGCTCCACACAGAATAATGAGCCACATATATTGCTCCATACAGAATAATGAGCCCCATATATTTCTCTATACAGTATGTAATAGGCCCCATATATTGCTCCATACAGTGTAATGAGCCCCAAATAATGGTCCATATAGTATAATAAGCCTCACATAATGCTCCATACAGTATATGATGGGCCCCATATAATGCTCCATACAGAATAGTTCCCATATAATGCTCCATATATAATGGGCCCCATATATAATGCTCCAGTGTATGATGTGCCCATATCATGCTCTATACATAATTGGCCCCATATGTGATGCTCCAGAGTATGATGGGCCCATATATGATGCTCCAGTGTATAATGAGCAACATACATGATGGGCCCCATATATGATGCTTCAGTGTATGATGGTCCCCATATATAATGCTCCAAACATTAAAAAAATAAATACTCACCTCTCATCGCTGGCTGCTGCTCTGCTCCAGACTCCTCAGTGTCATCATCTTCCAGCTCCCTGAACTGTGGCTGCTAAGGCAGAGGGCGCACAGACGTGACGTCATCGCGCCCTCTGACCTGAACATCACAGTCATCAAACGCCGCAGCAGTGGAGCTGGTAAAGGTAAGTATCACAAGTGCAAGGACCCTGATCAAGCAGAGGGGCCCACTCGCGGGTGTCTGCACTAGCATAGACACCGGGCTCCCATAGGGCACAGGTGTCACAAAAGGCAAGCGGGCCCCCACCTGTTCAGGGCCCTGGCACTTGCCCAGGTACACCAGTTGCTGACACCGGCCCTGATCGCAGCATTCCGGAAGCATAGGGAAGCATTGCACAGGGAGGGGGCTTCCTGCATGCCTCCCTGAGACCCTTGGAGCAACGCAATGTGATTGCGTTGCTACGAGGGTCTGCTACCTCCTCCTCTCTGCCGGCCCGGATCCAAAATGGCCATGGGGGGCCTTCCAGGTCCTGCAGGGAGGTGGCCTTCAAGATCCTGCTCAGAGGAGGCGCCAGGAAGCCTCCCTGCACTGCCTGTCAGATTGCTGATCTGACACAGTGCATTGTAAAGTGTCAGATCAGCGATCTTATAATATACAGTAATGTCCCCAGCCATCCCCCCCCCCCCCCCAGGCCATGTAAAAAAGTAAAAAAAAGAAAAATTTACATGTGTAAAAAAAAAAAAAAATCCTAAATAAAGAAAAAATATGTATTGTTCCAATAAATACATTTCGTTATCTAAATAATAAAAACTATAAAAGTACACATACTTAGTATCGCTGCGTCTGTAACGACCCGACCTATAAAACTGTCTCACTAGTTAACCCCTTCATTGAATGCCGTAAAAAAAAAAAACAGGCAAAAAACAACGCTTTATTATCACACCGCCAAACAATAACACGCGATCAAAAAGACTGATATAAAAACCATGGTACCGCTGAAAAAGTCATCTTGTACCACAAAAAAACGAGCTGCCATACATCATGATCAACGAAAAAATTAAAAAGTTATAGTCCTTAGAATAAAGCGATGCAAAAATAATTATTTTTTATATAAAATAGTTTTTACCGTATAAAAGGGCCAAAACATAAAAAAGATATAAATGAGGTATCGCTGTAATCGTTATGACCCGAAGAATAAAACTGCTTTACCAATATTATCAAATGTGGAACGATATAAGCGCCCCCCCAAAAGAAATTCATGAATAGCTGGTTTTTGTTCATTCTACCTCACAAAAATAGGAATAACAAGCGATCAAAAAATGTCACGCGCCCAAAAATAGTACCAATGAAAATATCAACTCGTCCTGCAAAAAACAAGACCTCACATGACTCTGTGGACCAAAATATGGAAAAATTATAGCTCTCAAAATGTGGAGATGCAAAAACTATTTTTTGCAATAAAAAGCGTCTTTTAGTGTGTGACGGCTGCCAATCATAAAAATCCGCTAAAAAAACAGCTATAAAAGTAAATCACACCCCCCTTCATCACCCCCTTAGTTAGGGAAAAATAGTAAAATTTAAAAAAATTTATTTATTTCCATTTTCCCATTAGGGTTAGGGTTAGGGTTGGGGCTAAAGTTAGGGTTAGGGTTGGGGCTAAAGTTAGGGTTAGGGCTACAGTCAGGCTGGGGGCTAAAAAATAATTTGTGTGAAAAAAATGATTTTTTTTATTTTCACGGCTCTGCATTATAAACTGTAGTGAAACACTTGGGGTTCAAAGTTCTCACAACAAATTTAGATAAGTTCCTTGGGGGGTCTAGTTTCCAATATGGGGTCACTTGTGGGGGGTTTCTACTGTTTAGGTACATCAGGGGCTCTGCAAATGCAACGTGGGGCAGCATGGTGGCGCAGTGGTTAGCACTGCAGCCTTGCAGCGCTGGGGTCCTGGGTAGGGTTGAGCGACTTTTCTTTTTATAGGATCGGGTCGGGTTTCATGAAACCCGACTTTTTCAAAAGTCGGGTCGAGTGAAATCGACTGATCCTATCGAAAAGTCAGGGTTGGCCGAAACACGAAACCCAATGCAGTGCATTGGGTTTCTAATGGTTCCCAGGGTCTGAAGGAGAGGAAACTCTCCTTCAGGCCCTGGGATCCATATTTAAGTGTAAAATAAAGAATCAAAATAAAAAATATTGATATACTTACCCTCGGACGCGCCCTGGTTCTCACCGGCAGCCTTCCTTCCTAAGAATGAGCGCCTGAAGGACCTTCGATGATGTCACGGCTTGTGATTGGTCGCGTGAGCGGTCACATGGGCGTCACGCGACCAATCACAAGCCGCGACGTCATCTAAGGTCCTTCAGGCGCTGATTCTTAGGAAGGAAGGCTGCGGGTTAGAACCAGGGCACGTCCGAGGGTGAGTATATACCTATTAGGAATATACTCACCCTCGGACGTGCCCTCGGACGCTTTCTTCCTAAGAATTAGTGCCTGAAGGACCTTAGATGACGTCGCGGCTTGTGATTGGTCGCGTGACCGCCCATGTGACCGCTCACGTGACCAATCACAAGCCGCGACATCATCGAAGGCCTTTCAGGTGCTCATTCTTAGGAAGGAAGGCTGCCGGTGAGAACCAGGGCGCGTCCGAGGGTGAGTGTATCAATATTTTTTTTTTTTTATTCTTTATTTTACACTTAAATATGAATTCCGATACCGATTCCCGATATCTTAAACATATCGGAACTCGGTATCGGAATTCCGATTCCAGATCAGAAGATCGCCGACCTCATGAAACCCGACTTTGCCAAAAGTCGGCGACTTCTGAATCTGGCCGACCCGTTTCGCTTAACCCTAGTCCTGGGTTCTAATCCCACTCAGGACAACATCTGCAAAGAGTTTGTATGTTCTCTCCGTGTTTGCGTGGGTTTCCTCCGGGTACTCCGGTTTCCTCCCACATTCCAAAGACATACTGATAGGGAATTTAGATTGTGAGCCCCATCGGGGACAGCGATGATAATGTGTGCAAAATGTAAAGCGCTGCGGAATATGTTAGCGCGATATAAAAATAAAGATTATTATTATTATAACGTGATACCTACAGACCAATCTATCAAAGTCTGCATTCCAAACGGCGCTCCTTCCCTTCCGAGCTCTGCCATGTGCCCAAATAGTGGTTCCCCCCCCCACGTATGGGGGCTAAAAAAGAATTGTTGTGGAAAAAAAATAATTTTTATCTTCACGGCTCTGTGTTATAAACTGTAGTGAAACACTTAGAGGTTCAAAGTTCTCACAACACATCTAGATAAGTTCCCTAGGGGGTTTCCTTTTCAAAATGGTGTCATTTGTGGGAGGTTTCAATGTTTAGGCACATCAGGGGCTCTCCAAACGCGACATGGTGTCCTATCTCAATTCCAGTCAATTTTGCATTGAAAAGTCAAACAGCGCTCCTTCCCTTCCGAGCTCTGCCAGTGGTTTACCCCCACATATGGGGTATCAGCGTACTCAGGACATATTTTACAACAACTTTTGGGGTCCAATTTTTCCTTTTACCCTTGGTAAAATAAAACAAATTGGAGCTGAAGTAAATTTTTTGTGAAAAAAAGTTAAATGTTCACTTTTTTAAACATTCCAAAAATTCCTGTGAAACACCTGAAGGGTTAGTAAACTTCTTGAATGTGGTTTTGAGCACCTTGAGATGTGCAGTTTTTAGAATGGTGTCACAGTTGGGTATTTTCTATCATATAGACCCTTCAAAGTGACTTCAAATGTGATGTAGTCCCTAAAAAAAATGGTGTTGTAAAAATGAGACATTGCTGGTCAACTTTTAACCCTTATAACTCCCTAACAAAAAAATTTTGGTTCCAAAATTGTGCTGATGTAAAGTAGACATGTGGGAAATGTTACTTATTAAGCATTTTGTGTGACATATCTCTGTGATTTAAGGGCATAAAAATTCAAAGTTGGAAAATTGCGAAATTTTCAAAATTTTCGTCAAATTTCCATTTTTTTCACAAATAAACATAGGCAATATCAAAGACAATTTACCACTATCATGAAGTACAATATGTCATGAGAAAACATTGCCAGAATCATCAGGATCCGTTGAAGTGTACCGGAGTTATAACCTCATAAAGGGACAGTATGTAAAAATTGGCCCAGTCATTAATGTGCAAACCACCTTTGGGGGTTAAGGGTTAATAAAATTTTGAAAGACAGCAGGAGCATTAGTTAGACCAAATGGCATGACCAGGTTCTCAAACAGTCCTTCAGATTTGAGAAATGCCATTTTCCACTCATCCCCTACACGAACCCTTATCAGGTTATAGGCCCCACTTAAATCAAGCTTGGAAAACTATTTGGCCCCTGAAATTTGACTACACAGATCTGGAATGAGGGGTAGTGGATAGGTGTTTCTCACGGTAATCATTTTAAGGTCCTGAAAGTCGAGGCACGGCCACAAACCACCATCTTTTTTTTGTTTATGAAAAAGAACCCAACGGCTACAGGCGAGACAGAAGGATGAATATGCCCTTTGCAGAGGCTTTCTGCAATATATTCCTTCATGGCTTGGTGCTCGGGCCAAGACAGATTAAACAAACGAGCCTTGGGAAGTTTAGCCCCAGGAACTACGTCAGTGGCCCCTTCGAAAGGTCTATGTGGTAGAAGCGCCTCAGCCTCGCTTTCGGAGAACACGTCTTCAAAGTCCTTTAAGTACTCCGGAATACCTTCCAGACTGACAGACGACATAGATACAGATTTTAACGGGGTGGATATTGGTACAGAATTGCAACACACACTGGTACAACTGGACCACCATTGAACAATGTCCCCAGTTACCCAATCAATAACAGGGTTATGGCGTTGAAGCCAAGGCATACCCAATACCAGACCCGCAGGCAAACTGTACAAGACAAAACAGCTTATGTTTTCCACATGAGTAGGGCCCACTCTTAATGAGAAGACCTCGGACACAAAACATATTCCCTCTCGGGTTAGAGGAAAGGAGTCAATGGCCACCACCTTGACTGGGGATTCAAGCCTAACTGTCCCTATCTTATAAAGAGTCACAAAACAAGAGTGAATTAAATTGATGGTAGATCCACAGTCCACAAAAGCGGTAGTCAAAACAGGAACACCACCAACCTCCAACTCCATCTGGAGAAGGATTTTAGCAAATGAGGAAAATTGTACTTGGGAGTCTGGGCAACATCCTTGATCACTACCCAGACTTAGGCTTTTCCGACATCTTAGATTAGGAGGGACAAGAAGGACAGTCTTTTTTCCAGTGTTCTGGGGCTCCACAGTTGAAGCACAGCTGGTTATCTCTGCGGCATCGCCTCTCTTTCTTTTTGACCAAAATGGCTCCCATCATCATAGGTTCTGAATAGGTGTCCCTGGAGCTGGTGTATAAAGGGGTTTCCTGCTGCATCACCCCCCTGGCACGGAGCCTATGGTCCATATGGACAGCCTGGATCATGGCATCCTCCAGGGTATACTGGGGAAGATGCAATGCCAGTGCATCCTGCAAATGGTTGGACAGGCCTCTGTGGAACAACTCTCTTAAGGTGGCATCATTCCAGGATATCTCAGCTGCCCAGCATCTGAACTTTGGAACAAAACCATTCTGCTGACTGCTTCCCCTGTGTCACACTCATCACCATGTCCTCAGCCAGATGCACTCTATCAGGCTCATCATAAAAATGCCCAAGAGCCTCAAAAACAGATCCACAGACAGCGGAGGGAGAGAGAAAAAGCCCAAGCCCGTGGAGCTCCCTTTAATTAAGAAATAATAATTCCCACCCTCTGACTTTAATTCCCTGAGGCACTTAGACACAAAAAGAAAAACAATTTACACCCCTTTTGAACACCCTGAATAATTTTTTGTCCCATGAAAAGGTGTTGGACAACTTAACAGGAGGTTCAGGAGAAACAAAGGAAACATCTGTGGCACCCTCATCCCGAGCCCCAGAAGAAAAAGAAACCCACACGGCGTCAGCAACCCCCACTGAATTTGTTGGTGTGACTGAGCCAAGGTTAGCCTGTCCACAGATAGTTTTTGCATCATTTGAATGAGGCTATTCACTTACATAGAGAGCATGCAGTGGATCCATGACCAAAAGTAAAAAAAAGGTACAAAACCATGTTTAATTGTTCAGGTCAGTGATAATATCAAGAACCCTGCTGCAGACTTACAGCAGGAGTCTGTGCACAAGATACAGAAGGACAGGGGGGTGAGAGGGCAGCGCTGCGGTGAGCTTACCTGTAGGAGCGCAGGACGTGAAACACGTGACCACTGGGGGATGGGCCAGAAGCAGAGCCAGACGCCGAGTAGCGGCTGTGACCTGCGAAACCGGAGAGTAGTCTGAACGTGCCGAAGTCAAGCCAGGAGGTCGATGAAGTACTAAAGGATGAGATGCTGAGTGGTCAGGAAGTAGCAAAAGGTCAGGTAGCCAGAGATAGCGGTGCAGTTCAAACGGGGCAGACAGGAAATTAGTAACAGTACCAAGCCAAAGGTCAGAGCCAGAAACAGAAAGTAAGCACAGAATCACAAAGCAATGCACAGAACGAGAACATGGACCTGATCATACATGAGAAAGCAAATGGACTATACAGTATGCAAGCACACCAGGGGGTCAGACACACAGCCAGAACAGATGTATCACAGACAAGGATCCCCAGATGAAGGCGGGTAAATATAGCCCTCCCCAAACCAAAATGAGGCCATATAAAATTAACCCTGAGAGGACAGGGAAGGAACCCTGTCAACAACCATGACAATGATGGTCTGTTTCTCTTTCATTGAGAGCTCCTTTGACCGCAGGTTGTGGGTTCACAGCAACAGCTTCAAAATGCGATTGCCACACCTAGAATCAGCTCCAGACCATTTATATGCTTAATTGATGATGGATTAATGAGGGACTAGTCCATGAAGCCCATTACAGTCCATATTGATTATATAATTGGATCTTGACTATGTTTGGTTACCAGCTAATATTCAAAAACTCGTGTCACTGTCCAAATATTTCAGGACCTAACTGTACATGTATTATTGTTATTATTTCTTATATAATGCAGTGTTTTATACTTTGCCATGATTTATATGTATACCGTGGCAACTAGGCAACAGATATAGTGAAATGCCCCAAGCACAAGTGAGAAAGTGGTGCTGTATACATCAACATATTCTGTAGGAAAAGTGCCCTAATATGTATATGTAGGATCCCACTAAGTAGCAGGAGTGAAATCTAAAGTGATAAACCCAGCGCATAAAGACTTAGCACAATGAGCTGCTACATGAAATGAAGATCAAAAAAGGATTTTTGTGGATATATTTCCACACTGCTGAGCAAATGAAGAGGTCAGTCCAGAGGTTGGCAGATAAAAGATATTTATGGTTGCTTCCTGAAGGAAAAGTGATTGAGCTTCAGAACGTGTAGAATAAACCACAAATATCTTTTATCCACCAATCTCTGGACTGACGTCTTCATTCACTCAGCAGCGTAGAAATATGGTATAGCCACAAAATTTCTTTTTTGATCTGGATACTAACGGTCACTTGCTGAATCTTCCTGGATCTGCTGCACTGTCATTTACGCCTAAAATCCCAAGCATCGGACACATCAGGTTAGCATTATCTGATAAGACGTGTAATTTTATCGGATAGGACCCTATTTGCTCTATTTGCTCCACAGTTTTTTGATCGGCACGAAATGAAAAGTCATAGTGAGTGTGGTGTTAGCTTTAGCATGTCTACCTACAAACCCTGGATTTGGAAAGAGAGTGAGTTCTCCTGTTTTTTACTTGAGCTCAGAAGAATCTGCAAACAAGCTAAAGGCAAAAATCAAGAATCCCAAAATTGGTGTCTCACTCCAAGGAACTATTTAGAGCCGAAAAAAAGAGCATGAAAGAAGTGCACCCCAGGAGAAAAAGATTAGCCCTCCTGGATGAGAGATCCACCATTAAGCCGGGCTCAGACTTGCGAGTGTGATGCGAGAAACTTGGCACTCGGCAGTGTGCAGCTGCATGTATTTCTATGCAGTGCCGGGTATTGATGCGAGAGACTGGTGAAAGTAATGAGAAAAAAGCGTAATGACGTAGCGAAAAAAAAAGTCAAAATGCCAGAATTGCATTTTTTTGGGTGCCCCAACACTGCATTAAAATGCAATAACGCTCAAAAGATCGTATATGCACCAAAATGGTATCATTAAAAACATCAGCTCGGTGCACATAAAAAAGCCCTAACCAAACCTCAGATCACAAAAAGTGGAGACGCTACGGGTATCGGAAAATGACGCATTTTTTTTAAAATCAAATTTTAGATCTTTTTTCACCACTTAAATATACATGTTTGGTGTCGATTAACTTGTAATGACCTGAAGAATCGTAATGGCAGGTCAGGTTTAGCATTTAATGAACATGGTAAAAAAAAACAAAAACAACTGTGAGATTGCACTTTTTTTGCAATTTCACTTTTCCCCCTGTTTTCCAGAACACTATATGTTAAAACCAATGGAGCCATTCAAAAGTACAACTCATCCCGCAAAAAACAAGCCCTCACATGGCCATTTTTACCAAAAAAATAAAAATGTTATGACTCTGGGAAAACCTGAGCAAAAAATGAAAATGCAAAAATAAAAATACCTCTGGCCGTTAAGGGGTCAAAGGACTTTATTCTGAGTGTCTGCGTTTTTATACAATATTACTTTAGGGTTAGTAATGGTGGCGTCTTATTGACTCCTCTCCATTACTAACCTCGGGGCTTGATGCCACCTGTCATTACAAAGGTGACATCAACCCCCCAACTATCACCCCACTTGCCACCGCTACAGGGCAAGTGGGAAGAGCGGGGCTAAGTGCCAGAATTGGCGCATCTTATAGATGCGCCTTTTCTAGGGCAGCTGAGAACTGATGTTTTTAGCCTGGGGGTAGTATCCATGGCCCCTTCCTATCAGCCCGCAGCTGTCTGCTTAGTCTTTGCTGGTTATTAATTATAGAGAGACCCAACCTCATTTTTGGGGGGGTCCCCCATTCTAATAGCCAGTAACGACTAAGTATATAGTTGTGAGGTTATATTGATAGCCTGGGAAGCTCCTTGGGTATTAACCCTTCCCAGGCTATAATCATCTGCCCCCAGGCATCGCCTTTCCCTCTGCTGGTTAAGAAAATTACACAGGAGTCCACGCCATTTTTTTCAGAAAAATAATCTTTTAATAATTAAATATATGTACAGTAAGCTGCATACACTGTTCTAATTGTATTTGTCATATACATCTGTATATCTACCTATTCTATATATATTTACTGTATGTAATCCATCTCATCTATCCTGTCAGCTCCTGCTGTAATTTTACAGTCCACGACAGATGAATTACCGGCTTTTCTTCTATGTAATTTACACTGCTCACAAAAATAAAGGGAACACTTAAACAGCAGAATATAACTCCAAGTAAATCAAACTTCTGTGAAATCAATCTGTCCTAGGAAGCAACACTGTTTGACAACAAATTTCAATAGGAATAGACAACAGATGGAAATTATTGGCAATTATCCAGACACACTCAATAAAGGAGTGGTTCTGCAGGTAGGGACCACAGACCACATCTCAGTACCAATACTTTCTAGCTTATGTTTTGGTCACTTTTGAATGTTGGTTGTACTTTCACACTCGTGGCAGCATGAGGCGGACTCTATAACCCACACAAGTGGCTCAGTGCAACTCATCCAGGATGGCACATCAATGAGAGCTGTGGCAAGAAGGTTTGCTGTATCTGTCAGCGTAGTGTCCAGAAGCTGGAGGCGCTAGCAGGAGATAGGTCAGTACACCAGGAGACGTGGAGGGGGTCGTAGGAGGGCAACAATCCAGCAGCAGGACCGCTACCTCAGCCTTTGTGCAAGGAGAAACAGGAGGAGCACTGCCAGAGCCCTGCAAAATGACCTCCAGCAGGTCACAAATGTGCATGTGTCTGCACAAACAGTTAGAAGCCGACTCCATGAGGATGGTCTGAGTGCCCGATGTCCACAGATGGCAAACTCGCCACTGGTGCCCTGTGCTCTTCACAGATGAAAGCAGGTTCACACTGAGCACATGTGACAGACCTGACTAAGTCTGGAGATGCAGTGGAGAGTGATCTGCTGCCTGCATCATCCTTCAGTATGACCGGTTTGGCAGTGGGTCAGTAATGGATTGGGGTAGCATTTCTTTGGAAGGCCGCACAGCCCTCCATGTGCTCGCCAGAGGTAGCCTGACTGCCATTAGGTACTGAGATGAGATCCTCAGACCCCTTGGGAGACCATACACTGGTGCGGTTGGCCCTGGGTTCCTCCCAATACAGGACAATGCCAGACCTCATGTGGCTGGAGTGTGTCAGCAGTTCCTGCATGATGAAGGCAGTAAAGCTATGCACTGGCCCGCCCATTCAGCAGACCTGAATCCGATTGAACACATCTGGGACATCATGTCTTGCACCATCCACCAACGTCACATTGCATCACAGACTGTCCAGGATGCTTAAGTCCAGGTCTGGGAGGAGATCCCTCAGGAGACCATCCATCGCCTCATCAGAAGCATGCCCAGGTGTTGTAGGGAATTCATACAGGCACATGGAGGCCACATACACTACTAAGCATCATTTCCTTGTCTTGAGGCATTTCCACTGAATTTGGATCAGCCTATAACTTCATTTTTCACTTTGATTTTGAGCATCATTCCAACTCCAGACCTCCATGGGATATTAGTTGTGATTTACATAGATCATTTTTAGGTTTTATTGTTCTCTGCACATTCTACTATGTGGTGAATAAAGATTTACAACAGGAATATTTCATTCAGTGATATCTAGGATATGGGATTTTAGTGTTCCCTTTATTTTTTTGAGCAGTGTATATATATTATTATTATTATAATTATTATTATTTATTATTATAGCGCTATTTATTCCTTGGCCCTTTACGTGTGAGGAGGGGTATACATAATAAAAACAAGTACAATAATCTTAAACAATACAAATCACAACTGGTACAGGAGGAGAGAGGACCCTGCCCACGAGGGTTCACAATCTACAAAGGATGGGTGAGGATACAGTAGGTGAGGGTAGAGCTGGTCGTGCAGCGGTTTGTTCGATCGGTGGTTACTGCAGGTTGTAGGCTTGGCGGAAGAGGTGGGTCTTCAGGTTCTTTTTGAAGGTTTCGATGGTAGGTGAGAGTCTGATATGTTGTGGTAGAGAGTTCCATAGTAGGGGTGATGCACGAGAGAAATCTTGTATGCGATTGTGGGAAGAGGAGATAAGAGGGGAGTAGAGAAGGAGATCTTGTGAGGATCGGAGGTTGCGTGCAGGTAAGTACCGGGAGATGAGGTCACAGATGTATGGAAGAGACAGGTTGTGTGTATGTATATGTGTGTATGTGTCACTGACATCTATATATCTATGTATTCTATGTGTTTATATTTATTCTTTATATTTTTTTCTAACCTGTCAGTATGATTTTACTGTATGCAGCAGATGAATTGCCAGATTTTCCAAGGACATCTGTGCATAAAAATTGGACAGCACTTGCATGGTCCGAGAGCTGTGCAATTTTCTTCTCCCACCCATACGCTTGCATTGGTGAGTCTCGTCCGAGATACGCGGCAAATTGCTGCATGCTGCGATTTTTTTCTCAGTCCGATTTCAGCTGAGAAAAGAAATTACAGATGAAATATAACCCATTGAATAACATTGGTCAGAGTGCAATCCTATTTCTTATCTGATTGCACTCATCCGTTTTTCTCGCAAATGAATATGAGCCCTAACCATCAAGCTTGTTACCTACCCAGTGTGTAAAATCCACTTGAATTGATGCTGATATCCATCTGTATTACATTTGATATTCTTGTGTAGGGAAACCACTCTGTCCAATGAGGGTCAATGCATTAATACTTTTTAAAGGACCATCCACATTATAATAATAATTATTATTATTTATTTATATAGCACCATTAATTCCATGGTGCTGTACATGAGACGGGGTTACATCAAAATGCAAATATCACTTACAGTAAACAAAACTAACAATGACAGACTAATACAGAGGGGAGAGGACACTGCTCTTGCGGGCTTACATTCTACAGGATTATGGGGAAGGAGACAGTAGGTTGGGGGTTGCAGTAGCTCAGATGGTGTTGAGGTGGCCGTGTGGTCGTTACAGGCTGTAAGCTTCTTTGGAGAGGTGGGTTTTCAGGTTTCTTTTGAAGGATCCAAATGTGGTTGATAACCGGACGTGTTGGGGCACAGAATTCCAGAGGATAGGGGATATTCAGGAGAAGTCTTGGAGGCGATTGGGTGAGGAGCGAATGAGCGTGGAGGAGAGAAGGAGGTCTTGGAAGGACAGGAGATTATGTGAGGGAAGATATTGAGAGATTACTTTGGAAATATATGGAGGAGAAAGGTTATGGATGGCTTTATAGGTCAGTGTTAGTAGATTAAACTGGATATGCTGGGAAATTCGGAGCCAGTGAAGGGATTTGCAAAGAGGGGAAGCAGGAGTGTAGCGAGGAGAGAGATTAATTAGTTGGGCAGCAGAGTTAAGGTACCTTCACACATAACGATATTGTTAACGATATCGTTGCTATTTGTGACGTAGCAACGATATCGTTAATGAAATCGTTCTGTGTGACAGCGACCAACGATCAGGCCCCTGCTGGGAGATCGTTGGTCGCTGAATAAAGTCCAGAACTTTATTTCGTCGCTGGACTCCCTGGAGACATCGCTGGATCGGCGTGTGTGACACCGATCCAGCGATGTCTTCACTGGTAACCAGGGTAAACATCGGGTAACTAAGCGCAGGGCCGCCCTTAGTAACCCGATGTTTACCCTGGATACCATGCTAAAAGTTAAAAAAAACAAACAGTACATACTTACCTACCGCTGTCTGTCCTCCAGCGCTGTGCTCTGCACTCCTCCTGTACTGTCTGTGAGCCGGAAAGCAGAGCGGTGACGTCACCGCTCTGCTTTCCGGCTCACAGACAGTACAGGAGGAGTGCAGAGAAGCAGAATGCAGCGCTGGAGGACAGACAGCGGTAGGTAAGTATCTAGTGTTTGTTTTTTTTAACTTTTAGCATGGTATCCAGGGTAAACATCGGGTTACTAAGCGCGGCCCTGCGCTTAGTTACCCGATGTTTACCCTGGTTACCGGCATCGTTGGTCGCTGGAGAGCTGTCTGTGTGACAGCTCTCCAGCGACCAAACAGCGACGCTGCAGCGATCCGGATCGTTGTCGGTATCGCTGCAGCGTCGCTTAATGTGAAGGGGCCTTTAAGGATGGACTGGAGAGGTGCGAGAGTGTTAGAAGGTAGGCCACAGAGGATGTTGCAGTAGTCGAGGCGGGAGATGATTAGGGCATGCACAAGCATTTTGGTAGAGTGAGGGTTGAGGAACGGAGGGATTCTGAAAATATTTTTGAGCTGTAGGCGACAGGAGGTGGCGAGAGCTTGGATGTGTGGTTTGAAGGACAGGGCAGAGTCCAGGGTTACTCCGAGGCAGCGGATTTGGGGGACAGGGGAAAGTGTGATTTCATTTATTTTGATAGATAGATCAGGTAGGGAAGATATGCGAGATGGAGGAAAGATAATTAGTTCAGATTTGTCGTCATTGAGCTTGAGGAAGCGAGTGGAGAAGAAGGAGGATATGGCTGATAGACACTCCGGGATTCTGGAGAGCAGAGAGGTGACATCTGGTAAGAGAGAGTTTAGGGTACCGTCACACAGTGGCATTTTGATCGCTACGACGGCACGATTTGTGACGTTCCAGCGATATATCCGTGACATTCCAGCGATCTCGCTGTGTCTGACACGCTCCTGCGATCAGGGACCCCGCTGTGAATCGTACGTCGTAGCAGATCGTTTGAAACTTTCTTTCGTCGTCTAGTGTCCCGCTGTGGCGGCATGATCGCATGGTGTAACAAAGGTGTGCACGATATTGTATATGATGTGCGCATAGTAACCAACGGCTTCTACATCGCACATACGTCATGAAATTATCGCTCCAGCGTCGTACATTGCAAAGTGTGACAGCAGTCTACGACGCTGGAGCGATATTGTTACGATGCTGGAGCGTCACGGATCGTGCCGTAGTAGCGATCAAAATGCCACTGTGTGACGGTACCCTTATTAGGTAAGAGGAAAGATCAGCATGGACGTGCTACTCAAGGAGTTTGAATGCAAATGGGAGCAAAGATATGGGGCGATAGCTGGACATAGCGCTTGGGTCTAGGGATGGCTTTTTGAGGATAGGTGTGATTGTGGCATGTTTGAAAGCAGTGGGGAAGGTACGAAAAGTTAGTGATAGGTTGAAGAAATGGATTAGGGATGGGATTAGTGTGGTGGTGAGGTTGGGGAGGAGGTGGGATGGGATGGGGTCAAGTGCACAAGTGGTGAGGTGTGATTTTGAGAGAAGGTGAGCAAGCTCCCCTTCAGTGATTTTGGAGAGGGAAGTTATGGGGTTTGGGCATTGGTCTGGTATACAAAGGAGTTGTGGTGGTTTGACGACAAAGATTTGCCTTGTTTGGTCGATCTTATTTTTGAAGTGCGTGGCAAAGTCCTCGGCAGAGAAGGGAGTTAAAAGTATTGAACAACTGTTTGAGGTTGTGAAGTAGACCTGTTTAGCAGAGGTGAGAGCTGATTTGAATGCGAGTGTTGCTTGTTTCAGTGCAGTGAAATCATCTTGCAAATGAGTTTTCTTCCAACGCCGTTCTGCAATTCTGGAAGCTTGCTGAAGCTTTTAAGTGATGTTATTGTGCCAGGGTTGTCTATTGGTTCGTCGCACTCTGCTATGCATGACAGGGGGGATCTTGTCAATAGCTGATGCATGAGTAGCATTGTAGAAAGCAGTGGCAGTGTCTGTGTCGTGGAGTGAGGATATGGATGCTAGTGGTAGGATAGAGTCAGAGAGTGTGTGGGTGTCTAGGTGTACGAGGTTCCTGTGTGTGCGCATGTTGCTGGACATGGGTGACAGGTGAGGAGGACGGATGAGAAAGTGAGTAGATGGTGGTCAGATAGAGGATGAGGGGAGGTTGTGAAGTTAGAGAGCAGAGACGGGTGAAGACCAGGTCTAATGTGTGTCCGTCTGTGTGGGTGGCCTAGGAGGACCACTGAGTAAGTCCAAAGGATGAAGTAAGGGACAGGAGTTTGGAGGCTGCTGACTGGTGGGTGTCAATGGGGATGTTGAAATCACCCATGATAATGGTGAGAATGTCAGCAGAGAGAAAGTGAAGGAGCCAGGTGGAGAATTGGTCAATAAAGGCAGTGGTCGGGCCCGGAGGTCGGTATATGATGGCCATTTGGAGGTTGTAGGGGGAGTAGATGCGGACAGTGTGGACTTCAAAAGAAGGGAGGATAAGGGAGGGTAGAGGTGGGATTGGGTTAAAGGTACAGTTGGAAGAAAGGAGAAGACCCACTCCTCCACCACGTTTATTGCCAGGGCGAGGAGTGTGGGTGAAGTGGAGGTCACTGTAACATAGTGCAGCAGGGGAGGCTGTGTCAGAGGGTGTCAGCCATGTTTCTGTGATGCCCAGAAAGAAAAGATTGTGAAAGGTAAAGAGGTTGTGAATCACATGGAGTTTATTGCAGATGGAGTGGGCATTCCATATTGATCCAGAGAGAGGGTGCAGGGGGGTGGGCATCATGGGCATGGATTTGAGGTGGCCAAAATTTAGGGTGATTATAGTGGGTTGGGAGCGATAGGAGGGGGTAGTAATGAGAGGTATGAGCTGTGGGGGTTCAGGATTGGGAGATATGTCTCCAGCAATGAGGAGAAGCAGAGAGAGAGAGAGCAGGTGGGAAAAGGAGAGTGGGCGGCTTGTTATGTGTTTTATTAGGAGAGGTCTGAGGTTGAGGAGGAGCTCAGCAGAGGAGGACAGGTGGGGAGGGCAAGAGGGAAGGAGAGATTATTACTTGGTTAGAGGGTGCTGGGGTTTGGGGATAGCAAAGGAGGCTGAGGAGTAATGGAGCCAAAACTGTTAGAGCGTATGTCAGCATGGTGATAGTAAGTGTGGTGGAAAAGGAAAGAAATGTAGTACATTTATTAACAGTGGTTAGCCACATGACCTGACCCACTCTTTAAGTACATACTACATGTGAAAAAATTAAACTCAATAAAAGCATGCATTACATTGGTAGTCACTCAGCTTGGGCGCACAATTTGCCATATGAGCCTTATTATATGCTCAGTACAATGCCCCCGCCCGGCAGGTTTCTTACAAGACCAGCATATCTTTTCAATAGTTTAGTTAATTGAGTTTTTTCCAAAATTCAAACAGCACATTTTCACATGTATATACAGTTTTATGAAAAAGTTTGGGCACCCCTATTAATCTTAAGCTTAAAGTTTTATAAAAATTGTTTTTTTTTTTGCAACAGCTATTTCAGTTTCATATATCTAATAACTGTTGGACACAGTAATGCTTCTGCCTTGAAATGAGGTTTATTGTACTAACAGAAAATGTGCAATCTACATTCAAACAAAATTTGACAGGTGCATAAGTATGGGCACCCCACCAGAAAAGTGACATTAATATTTAGTAGATCCTCCTTTTGCAAAAATAACAGCCTCTAGTCGCTTCCTGTAGCTTTTAATCCTGGATCCTGGATGAAGGTATTTTTGACAATTCCTCTTTACAAAACAATTCCAGTTCAGTTAAGTTTGATGTTGCCGAGCATGGACAGCCCTCTTCAAATGATCCCACAGATGTTCAATGATATTCAGGTCTGGGGACTGGGATGGCCATTCCAGAACAGTGTAATTGTTCCTCTGCAAGAATGCCTGAGTAGATTTGGAGCGGTGTTTTGGATCATTGTCTTGCTGAAAGATCCATCCCCTGCGTAACTTCAACTTTGTCACTGATTCATGAACATTATTGTCAAGAATCTGCTGATACTGAGAGGAATCCATGCGTAGCTCAACTTTAACAAGATTCCCGTTGCCGGCATTGGCCACACAGCCCCAAAGCATGATGGAACCTCCACCAAATTTTACTGTGGGTAGCAAGTGTTTTTGTTGGAATGCTGTGTTTTTTGGCAGCCATGCATAACGCCTTTTTGTATGACCAAACAACTCAATCTTGGTTTCATCAGTCCACAGGACCTTCTTCCAAAAAGAAATTGGCTTCTACAAATGTGCTTTTGCATACCTCAGCCGACTCTGTTTGTGGCGTGCTTGCAGAAACGTCTTCTTTCGCATCACTCTCCCATACAGCTTCTCCTTGTGCAAAGTGCGTTGTATAGTTGACTAATGCACAGTGACACCATCTGCAGCAAGTTGATGCTGTAGCTCTCTGGAGGTGGTCTGAGGATTGTCCTTGACTGATCTCACCATTCTTCTTCTCTGTCTTTCTGATGTTTTTCTTGGCCTGCCACTTCTGGCCTTGACAAGAACTGTACCTGTGTTCTTCCATTTCCTTACTATGTTCTTCACAGTGGAAATTGACAGGTTAAATCTCTGAGACAGCTTTTTGTATCCTTCCCCTGAACAACTATGTTGAATAATCTTTGTTTTCAGATCATTAGACAGTTGTTTTGAGGAGCCCATGATGCCACTCTTCAGAGGAGATTCAAACAGGAGAACTACTTGCAAGTGGCCACTTTAAGTAGCTTTTCTCATGATTGCATACACCTGGCTATGAAGTTCAAAGCTCAATGAGGTTAGAAAACCAAAAAAAGTGCTTTAGTAAGTCAGTAAAAAGTAGGTAGGAGTATTTAAAACAAGAAAATGATAAGGGTACCCATACTTATGCACCTGTCAAATTTTGTTTGAATGCAGATTGTACATTTTCTGTTAGTACAATAAACCTCATTTCAAGTCAGAAACATTACTGTGTCCAACAGTTATTAAATATATGAAACTGAAATAGCTGTTGCAAAAAAAACAATTTTTATAAAACATTAAGCTTAAGATTAATAAGGGTGCCCAAACTTTTTCATATAACTGTAACATAACATGAAATCGTGAAATCGCAAGTACTGCACGTCAGCACCATGAAAGAGGCTAAGGCCCGTAAATATACGGTCCGTTTTTGATGGCCGAGATACGCAGAAAATTTCCTGAACAGTGATCCGTATTCAATGTGAGGATGCGATTTTTTCTCCTAAAATTTTCCGTGTGTCATCCATTTGGCATCCGTATGGCATCCGTACGACGAGATTTTCTCGCCGGCTTGCAAAATGGACATAGAATGGATCCATGGTCTCAAATATTCATAAAAACATATACTGTATACAGTCTATATATATATATATATATACATATATATATACAGTATTTCATTGAGACACATATATATATACATAAATTGCGCGGGAGCCCACGCCAGTTTTTTCCGTGATTTAACCCTTTATTTTAACAGCTAAAGCCCCAAAATTTTGCACACAGACACTTCTAACATTAGTAGTGAGGAATATGTAAAAAAAAATAAGGGATATGAAATGGTTTACTGTATGTAAACCATGTCTCATATCCTATCGGGTTTGGGTAGGAGATAGCATATATATATATATATATATATATATATATATATATATATATATATATATATATATATATATATATATATATATATACAGAACAGACCAAAAGTTTGGACACACCTTCTTGTTTAAAGATTTTTCTGTATTTTCTTGACTATCAAAATTGTACATTCAAACTGAAGACATCAAAACTATGAATTAACACATGTGGAATTATATACTTAACAAAAAAGTGTGAAACAACTGAAATTATGTCTTATATTCTGGGTTCTTCAAAGTAGCCACCTTTTGCTTTGATGACTGCTTTGCACACTCTTGGTATTCTCTTGATGAGCTTCAAGAGGTAGTCACCGGGAATAGTTTTCAATTCACAGGTGTGCCCTGTCAGGTTTAATAAGTGGGATTTCTTGCCTTATAAATGGGGTTGGGACCATCAGTTATGTTGTGCAGAAGTCTGGTGGCTGCACAGCTGATAGTCCTACTGAATAGACTGTTAGAATTTGTATTATAGCAAGAAAAAAGCAGCTATGTAAAGAAAAACGAGTGGCCATCATTACTTTGAGAAATGAAGGTCAGTCAGTCTGAAAAATTGGGCAAACTTTGAAAATGTCCCCAACTGCAGTGGAAAAAACCATCAAGCGCTACAAAGAAACTGGCTCACATGAGGACCGCCCCAGGAAAGGAAGACCAAGAGTCAACTCTGCTTCTGAGGATAAGTTTATCTGAGTCACCAGCCTCAGAAATCGCAGGCTAACAGCTGCTTAGATTAGAGACCAGGTCAATGACACACAGTTCTAGCAGCAGACACATCTCTACAACAGCTGTTAAGAGGAGGCTTTGTGCAGCAGGCCTTCATGGTAAAATAGCTGCTAGGAAACCACTGCTAAGGACAGGCAACAAGCAGAAGAGACTTGTTTGGGCTGAAGAACACAACGAATGGACATTAGACCAGTGGAAATATGTGCTTTGGTCTGATGAGTCCAAATTTGAGTTCTTTGGTTCCAACCTCCGTGTCTTTGTGCGACGCAGAAAAGGTGAACAGATGGATTCTACATGCCTGGTTCCCACCGTGAAGCATGGAGGAGGAGGTGTGATGGTGTGGGAGTGCTTTGCTGGTGACACTGTTGGGAATTTATTCAAAATTGAAGGCATACTGAACCAGCATGGCTACCACAGCATCTTGCAGCCGCATGCTATTCCATTCGGTTTGCATTTTGTTGGACCATCATTTATTTGTCAACAGGACAATGACCCCAAACACACCTCCAGGCTGTGCATGGGCTATTTGACCAAGAAGGAGAGTGATGGGGTGCTACGCCAGATGACCTGGCCTCCACAGTCACCAGACCTGAACCCAATCGAGATGGTTTGGGGTGAGCTGGACCGCAGAGTGAAGGCAAAAGGACCAACAAGTGATAAGCATCTCTGGGAACTCCTTCAAGATTGTTGGAAGACCATTCCCGAGGACTACCTCTTGAAGCTCAGCAAGTGAATGCCAAGAGTGTGCAAAGCAGTCATCAAAGCAAAAGGTGGCTACTTTGAAGAACCTAAAATATAAGACATAATTTCAGTTGTTTCACACTTTTTTGTTAAGTCTATAATTCCACATGTGTTAATTTATAGTTTTGATGCCTTCAGTGTGAATGTACAATTTTCATAGTCATGAAAATACAGAAAAATCTTTAATTAAGAAGGTGTGTCCAAACTTTTGGTCTGTACTGTATATATACATATATATACCTATACTATGTGTAGACATTAATTTTATCTGTTCTATTCTAACCTGTCAGTGTGATTTTACTGTGCACCGCACTGAATTACCGGCTTTTCTATGGAACACCAGTGCGTATTTCTCGTAAGTCACATGCATGGTCCGTGCGTAATCCGATTTTTTCTCACACCCATAGACTTGCATTGGCGATTCTCGTCCGAGATACGCTGACAATTGCAGCATGCTGCGATTTCACTCGGATCCTGAATACGGCCGAGAAAACAACGGATAATAGGAGCTGCCCCATAGATTAACATTGGGCCGAGTGCTACGCGAGTTTTTATCGCATTGCACTCGTCCGTATTACGGTCTACTGTGATTCCGGCCTAAGGAGCAGTATCAGACCCAGGACACAAAAAGAGTGGAGTAGTTTCCAGGCAATAGAAGCCATATTATTCTAACCTGATATAACCTCATATATTAATTTAGTGAAGTTGAGATTCTATATACATTTAGAGGGAAAAATACTGGACCTGAAAGTGAGGAACGAACAGAATTCATTTTTTCCTGCACAACAGAAAAACAGAATTCCTAATGAAGGTGTAAATCTTGCCTAATTGGGTTTTGGCACCAGCAGTGGCGTAACTACCGCGGTCGCAGCGGTCGCCAGTGCGACCGGGCCCGGCAGGTCAGGGGCCCGGGCCCGGCAGGCAGTCTCGGACTGGCAGTGCCTCCCCCCGCTCCAGGGCCTCCCCCCCCCTTCCCCGCCGCCGCCGCCACCGCCGCCGCTGCCTTGAATACTCACCCTGCTCCAGCGATGGTCTCGGCGTCTGCACTGCAGCTCGTTCCTGCTTGAGCGGTCACGTGACACCGCTCATTAAGATCATGAATATGCGCATATTCATGATCTTAATGAACGGTGTCACATGACCGCTCAAGCAGGAAGAAGGTGCTGCGCCGGCGCCGCCGCCTGGAGTCGGGACAGAGCGCGAGGGATGTCGGCACGGCCGTGCAGTGGGAAGACAGGTGAGTATGAGGGACGGGGGGACGGGGGGGGATGAAGGAGGACATAAGCCGGCGCGCCGAGCAGGAGCAGGAGCGGAGAGATAAGCCTGCATACAGGGGGGAATATGAGCCATGCAGGGGGGAATATGAGCCATACAGGGGGGAATATGAGCCATGCAGGGGGGAATATGAGCCATGCAGGGGGGAATATGAGCCATGCAGGGGGGAATATGAGCCATGCAGGGGGGAATATGAGCCATACAGGGGGGGATATGAGCCATGCAGGGGGGAATATGAGCCATGCAGGGGGGAATATGAGCCATGCAGGGGGGGATATGAGCCATACAGGGGGGAATATGAGCCATACAGGGGGGGATATGAGCCATGCAGGGGGGAATATGAGCCATGCAGGGGGGGATATAAGCCATGCAGGGGGGAATATGAGCCATGCAGGGGGGAATATGAGCCATGCAGGGGGGGATATAAGGCATGCAGGGGGGAATATGAGCCATGCAGGGGGGAATATGAGCCATGCAGTGGGGATATGAGCCATACAGGGGGGAATATGAGCCATACAGGGGGGAATATGAGCCATACAGGGGGGAATATGAGCCATGCAGGGGGGATATGAGCCATACAGGGGGGAATATGAGCCATACAGGGGGGAATATGAGCCATGCAGGGGGGAATATGAGCCATGCAGGGGGGAATATGAGCCATGCAGGGGGGGATATGAGCCATGCAGGGGGGAATATGAGCCATGCAGGGGGGGGATATGAGCCATGCAGGGGGGAAATATGAGCCATGCAGGGGGGGATATGAGCCATACAGGGGGGAATATGAGCCATGCAGGGGGGGGGGATATGAGCCATGCAGGGGGGAATATGAGCCATGCAGGGGGGGATATAAGCCATGCAGGGGGGAATATGAGCCATGCAGGGGGGAATATGAGCCATGCAGGGGGGGATATAAGGCATGCAGGGGGGAATATGAGCCATACAGGGGGGAATATGAGCCATGCATACAGGAGGGGTAATATGAGCTATGTATATGGGATAGGAGGGAGATGAGCCATGCATACAGGAGGGGGGTCATTATACAGTATTGAGCATCATGTGTGGCCGTTATACAGTATGGAGCATCATTTGTGGTCATTATACAGTATTGAGCATTATGTGGGATCATTATACAGTATGGAGAACTGTGTGGCCGTTATACACTATGGAGCACTATGTGTGGGTGGTCATTATACAGTATGGAGCACTGTCTGGCCATTATACAGTATGGAGCAATGTGTGGCCATTATACAGTATGGAGCATCATGTGTGGCCATTATACACTATGGAGCATCATGTGTGGCCATTATACACTATGGAGCATCATGTGTGGCCATTATACACTATGGAGCATCATGTGTGGCCATTATACAGTATGCAGCATCATGTGTGGCCATTATACAGTATGCAGCATCATGTGTGGCCATTATACAGTATGGAGCATCATGTGTGGTGGCCGTTATACAGTATTGAGCATCATGTGTGGCCATTATTCTATGGGGGTTACATTGAGTTGTATGGCAGGGCTGCAGGGGGGGGGCCCCATTTGGAAGTTCGCACCGGGGCCCCTAACTTTGTAGTTACGCCACTGGGCACCAGGGTCTCTCTGCAGTCATGCCATGAGATAAGAAATCTCTTAGTGCCTGTTCACATGACCGTATTTTCGGTCTGAGCATTATATATGTGAAAAAAACAATCCGCACTTGGACCAATGCTATTCAGATTGTATAAAACAAGCTCACCCACACGCGTCAGATGCCGACTTGTTACATAGCCATCATCTATCTCTAACGACAGCGGACGGTTCTGTGCTGTCTGTTAAAGTATAACAAAAAAATACAAATTTGATATTGCTGCATCTGTAAAAATCTAGGTCTATCAAAATATTACATTAATTAATTCCTATGGTAAAAGACGTAAAGAGAAAAAAATCTCAATACTAGAATTGCATTTTTTGGTCACCTTCAGTGGAGTAACTAGAGTCCGATGGGCCCCAATGCAAAATTTGGACCTGGGCCTCCACCTGCATGTTGGTCAATGGTCAGATGTATGGATCCTAGTAGCATTCTAGATCCTATAATGACATGTGTTTGCCCCCCGTTCTGGGTGTTTCTTTTTATAATTTCCCCCATCTTATCCTATCCTATAATAATGTCTCTCATCCTAGTCCCCTTACCAGTATAATATCCCTCTTCCATGTATAATGTTCCACATCATGGGCTCCTTCCTAGTATAATGAACTCCATCCTTATCCCTTTCCAGTAATAACGTCTGGTAAAATGTCCCCTATCCTGGGCCCCTATGCTGTAATAATGTACCCCATCCTGGTACTATGTCATCTATAATAGGCCCCTCCTGGTATAATGTCACTCATACTTATGTCTTTGCAGTAATAATGTCTCCCAGTCTGTTAAAATGTCCCCTATCCTGGGCCCCATACTATAATAATGTCCCCATTCTGGTATTATGTCCTATAATGGGCCCCTTCCTGGTATAATGTCCCCCATACTTATGTCTTTGCAGTAATAACGTCTCCCAGTCTGGTAAAATGTTCCCTATCCTGGGTCCCATACTGTAATAATGTCCCCCATTCTGGATTTATGTCCTATAATGGGCCCCTTCCTGGTATAATATCCCACATCCCATAACAATGTCTTTGAACTCACATTCAGCCTAAGGGTACGTGTCCACGGTCAGGATGGCCAGCGCTTTGGATGGAGCGGAAAACTCGCTCTGCCCAAAGCTCTGCCCCCTTCTGGGGATGCGATGATGCCGGATGTGTTAATTGCACACATCCGGAATCATGGCACCCCACACATAGGGCCCTGTGTTTTACCTTTCGGCGGCGCAGCGTCGCCGCAAGGTAAACTGACATGCTGCGATCTAAAAAGATGCGTGTCCGGAGTCGCAGGGACGCATAGTAGAGACGGGATTTCATAAAATCCCCTCCACTATGCTGTAACATCTGGACACTGCGTGTTTGACGCTGCGACCCAACGCAGCGTCAAACATGCAGCGTTTCCTGCACGTGGAAACATACCCTAAATAGGTGCTGGTATCTACAACTGTGATCCTAATGGATCGCCCCCCAGGTCTAGGGGTTACTCGGAGCCGGGCCTTTCGGTTCTCGTTGGGGATGTCACGGTGGCTGGCCCGGTCCGTGGCCCTCGGGAGGTCCATTAATAAATGCGGCGAAAGGTCTTTAAAGGGGTAATGTTCGTGACGCCACCTGTGGTATTCGGTCAGTGTGACCGACGCTGCTTAGGGGTCCGCTGGGGTGATGTTATGGCAGCTAGATGGTATACCTTCCCACAGGTGAAGTATGTCCCCAGGGCTTCCCAGTGAGTAGATGATGGATGGTGTGAGGCGCAGTGAATAACGAGGACACGAGGTTGCAGTCTCTTTACCTTTACTGAATGCTTCAGTGTCCACAGTCCAGAGCACCAGATCACAGGGCAGGCAGAGTCCGGCCAGTCAGAAGGCAAATCCAGAGTCCCCCTTATCCAGGTGGAAATCAGTAGCCTTCCTCTAGCACCTGAGTGTTGTAGTCCCTCCCTGCTGAGCTTCTCGGTGAGGTCCTCACAACTATTGTAGATGTAATGTCTCTTTCTCTCTGTCCCCCTGATGGATAGGATAGGACAAACCCGTATGACTGATGGCCTGAGGCTTTTTTACAGGGACTCTATCACGCCCAGGCCCCCATAAGTTGCCACCTGTGCCTCCTGGGTATAGGGTCGGGCAGCCAACATAGAATTAACTGTCCTGCCAGTCTCTAAAGTAAAGCATAGAGATCCTTACTCCCTTGGTGTTCTGGCTACCGGCTTCTGCGCCTCAGAAAGGAGGCAGCCTTTTACAGGGCAGAACTCCTTCTGGTTTCCTCTCCTTTTGCTATGACTTCGTTTCTCACTCACTACTAGACAATTCCCTTCTGATGTCTCCTTCTTAGGATGCTGCCGCACGTGGGGCAGACGCAGCTCCGTGGACCCTCATCCTCCGCAGACCTTAGTCTGCATCTGGCTCCCTCTCACTCCAGCCTGCTTCTGTCTCACTTCCTATCCAGACTACCAGTTTTACCAAATTGTGAGGAGTGCCCTGATAGAAGCATGGTTCCCCTGGCGGCCTGGAGTGTGAAGTGTGTTGTGTGGTTTGTGATACCTGGTAAGGTGATCTCCTTTATTGCCATCAGACGTAACATCACTCCCCCTGGTGGAAGAATGACATTACTGCAACAACCAGGACCCTGAGGCGCTGCACTAACACCCCATGTCACCTCAGTTCCCTAAAAAAATGCATAAAAAGCAATCAAACCATTGTATGTACCCCAATTTGGAGCCAATGAAACTTTTAGCTCACCAGGCAATAAAAATCATATTTATCAACGGAAAAATAAAAGCGTTATGGGTCACGGAAATGGTGCCACAAACTAACATTTTTTTTCTTTTACAAAATTGTGGATTTTTTTTACCACTTCATTTAATAAAAAAAACATGCAAGTTTGGTATTACCACAATCATATTGACCTGAAAAAAACAAGTTTTTTCAGATTATTTTTAAAGTATAAAGGTACCGTCACACTGAGAAACGCTGCAGCGATACCGAAAACGATCCGGATCGCTGCAGCGTCGCTGTTTGGTCACTGGAGAGCTGTCACGCAGACAGCTCTCCAGCGACCAATGATGCCGGTAACCAGGGTAAACATCGGGTTACTAAGCGCAGGGCCGCACTTAGTAACCCAATGTTTACCCTGGTTACCAGCGTAAAAGTAAAAAAAAACCAAACACTTCATACTTACCTTCCGCTGTCTGTCCCTCGGCGCTGTGCTTCTCTGCCCTGTGTAAGCCCAGCGGCCGGAAAGCAGAGCGGTGACCAGTGAAGACATCGCTGAATCGGTGTCACACACGCCGATTCAGCGATGTCTGCAGGGAGTCCAGCGACCAAATAAAGTTCTGGACTTTCTGCAGCGACCAACGACATCACAGCAGGGGCCTGATCGCTGCTGCCTGTCACACTGGACGATATCGCTAGCCAGGACGCTGCAACGTCACGGATCGCTAGTGATATCGTTTAGTGTGACGGTACCTTAAGGAATAATGTGAAAACAAATAAGACAAAAAAGCAAGGGTGAAATTGCGTTAATTCACTGCAGGTTTATATTGCCCTGTGGGGAGGGGTGCCAGTCCAATTTTCACCTCAGGTAACAGGAAAACAAGAATTGGCCCTGGGGCCCCCAGTCTGAAGATTGAGGAAAGTGTCAATATTTAGTGATTGGTCTTACAATACGTCTTCTTTGAAGAAGAAAACAATGCCAGATTACCTTTAATAAGATACTTTATGCAGATAATAGGGACTCATTTAAACAATTAACATTCCCAGATAAAGGTGTGATAATGGTGGAAACAAAAACATTAAAGGGATCAGATGGCACAACGGCATTCTACACAAAGATCTAATGATGGTCTTCTTGATGGTCTTCTTTTAGGGTATGTGCACACGTCAGGATTTCTTGCAGAAATTTTCCTGACAAAAACTGGCCTTTTCTGCCAGAAATCCGCATGCGTTTGTACCGCGATTTTACCGCGTTTTTGGTGCGTTTTTTGTGCATTTTTTCCCAAATGCATAGAATTGCGGGAAAAACGCAAGAAATCCGCAAAAATAATGAACATGCTAATTTTTATACCGCGATGCGTTTTTTTCACGGAAAAAAACGCATCCATGTGCACAAAACATGCAGAATGCATTCTAAATGATAGAATGCATAATGTATGCATTTTTAATGAGGTTTTATAGCGTTTTTAGCACGAAAAAAACGCAAAAAACCCTGAACGTGTGCACATAGCTTTAGTCTTTGGAGATAAAGCCACTATTTTCAGATGACTAAACTAGTCACAGACATTAAATAAGCTTAAAATGATCATACATAGTCAGCCATCATCAGCTGAACAATTAGGGTATGTTCACACATGGCAGTTTTGCAGAGTTTTTGTGGTGTATTTTATACAGTGTAATTGGTGCTTAACATGCAGAACGTTTTACAACACCATTTCCAAAATCCCATGCACTCGTTGAGTTTTTCGTTTTACATGCACATTTTAACAAACATGCAATTTGTGAACATCCCCTTAAGGGCAGTCCCACACGTCCAGATAATTCCGGTACCGGAAAAATCGGTACCGAAATTATCCGTGTCCGTGTGCTCGTGCGTTTCTGTGGCACATCAGTGTGGCACACGTGTGCCGCCCGTGTGCCGACTGGGTACCACACGCACCCTGCAGGAGACAGTAATAGAGATAAGCGCTGTCCCCCCCACGTGGTGCTGAAGCCGCCATTCATATCTTCTCTTCTTTTTTTTTTTGTTTCATGTGTTTAACATAAAGATCCATGTCCCCCCCCCCTCGCACCCCTGTGCACCCCCCCCCCCTCGCTGTTATTAAAACACTCACCCGGCTCCCTCGCTGGCGCTGCTTCCTGTCCTGGCCGCACCTTCTACTGTATGAGCGGTCACGTGGGGCCGCCGATTACAGTCATGAATATGTGGCACCACCTCCCATAGGCGCTCCCACGAACACTGACATGTCTCCGTGTTTGGCACACGGAGACACGGTCCACAAAAAATCAATGACATCTGCACAGATGCATTGATTTGAATGTGTCTACGTGTGTCAGTGGCTGAGGTATGTGAGGAAACTGTCACCTCACGTACCGGAGACACTGACGTGTGAAACCGGCCTCAAGGGGTTTTTCAATACTATATAAATCAAATGGAACTCTATCTGTCGGAAAACTGCAGCCCATCAGCTGGTCTAAGGCTATGTTTGCACGTGGCATATTACATCAGGATTTGCTGCGGATTGAATGCTGCGTGCAGCTGTAGTGTCAAATCCGCAGCGTCCAGATGTTGCAGCATGGTGAACGATTTTTTATACATAAAGGTGAACCTGCCCTTCAGGTGGCAAAAAAAAATATATAATTCCACAATTGTTGGTTTTAGGCTATGTGCACACGTTGCAGAATGGTGTGCGGATTTTTCCTCACTGTTTTTGCAAAGGCCGCTGGTAAACCGCACTGCGGATTACCCTCGGATTTGCCGTGCATTTACCGCAGTTTTTGTGCAGATTTCATATGCTTTTCACACCTGCGGATTCCTATTGAGGAGCAGGTGTAAACCGCTGCGGAATCCGCACAAATTGACATGCTGCGAAAAAAAACACTGCTGCGTTTCCGCACGTTTTTTTTTCCGCAGCATGCGCACTGCAAATTTTGTTTTCCATACATTTACATGGTACTGTACAACGCAAGGAAAACAGCTGCAGATCTGCAGCAAAATCCGCAACGTGTGCACATAGCCATACTCCAGAGTTGTTGTTTGTTTTAACCGCTTACTGCCAACTCCCAAACTGGAGAATTTGGGTTTTATCATGCACCCACTGACATACTGAACCAAGAGGGATTTTATCTGTTACTTTCTGCCATCTGTTTTTTGTTGTTGTTTATCCTGGTTGATGCCTTCAAAGGACGCAATATGACCTGGCATTAAAGGACCGATACACTAATGGCAGCCACAGAACAACAAAGCCCATCACTGTCTAGCATTAGTCCCATCTCCATGGCAGGACCCACTGTGTGATGGAGAGGCCCCCCTGACTGCTGAACATTAGGTCTGTTACATCTCTTGTCACTGCTGAAGAACCAACAATGGCTGAGAGGTTCTCTCTAATGATGTCTCTGAATAACAGCAAACATTATTTCCGCCTTTCCATTCTGATTTGGTGACAGAGTACATGGTACATTACAATAGCAGCGTAATATCAAAAGGTTTCATAGAGATAAATGTTACAAATTAATGTTTTGAAACAAATTATATGAAATTCAAGGCATTTTTCCTGCCACTTAATCAGACATAAAACTGTTCATATCCTGAACTTAGATTGTGTGAAACATAATCATGTCAGTAGTTTTACTAAGGGCTCAATGTTCTGATCTTAACTCCCCTGGAAATATATCTGTATAATATGAGCCAAGGGGTATTCTACACTATAGGTACATATTGTACAAATAAATATAATGTATATAATATGTACACATTAAGATCAGAACATTGGGCCCTTAGTAAAACTACCACTCCGACATGTTCCACTCAAGCTAAATTCATGATATGTAAAGTTTTATTATTATTATTATTTTACTTTTATAGCAGCATTATAATCCACGGTGCTAAGCAGACGTGATCGTCACTGTCCCCATTGGGCTCACAGTATGTCTTTGGATTGTGGCAAGAAACCAGAGAACCAGGAGGAAACCCACGGAAACACAGAGAGAACATACAAACTCCTGTCAGGTTTTGTCCTTATGATTATTTCGGGGCCCCTTCTTCCTAAACGGGTTCACATTTTCCATTATCAAAGTATTTGCCTCCTTCAATTATGGGCCCTATAACAGCTGCTGGGCCTTACAGCGTTTTTTTATGTACCGAGTCAAGTGATAAGGCCACATTCACACGTTCCTTTTTATCCTGCGGGTTCTCCCGCAGCGGATTTGATAAATCTGCAGGGCAAACCCGCTGCGGTTATCCCTGCAGATTTATCGCGGTTTGTCCTGCGGGTTCCGCTGCGGGTTCCACTGCGGGATTTTACCCCTACTATTGATGCTGCATATGCAGCAATACGCAGCATCAATAGTAATGTTAAAAAAAAATAAAAAAATAATGGTATTCTCACCCTCTGACGTCCCGATCTCCTGGGCGCTGCAGGCGGCGGTCCGGTTCCAAAGATGCTGTGCGACCAGGACCTTCGGTGACGTCACGGTCATGTGACCGCGACGTCACCGCAGGTCCTGGTCGCATAGCAAACCTGAGACCGGCCGGCCGCGTGCAGCGCTGAGACTTCAGAGGTGAGTATAACATGATTTTTTAATTTAATTCTTTTTTTTTTTTATACAAATATGGTTCCCGGGGCCTTGAGGAGAGTCTCCTCTCCTCCACCCCAGGTATAACCCGCACATTATCCGCATTACTTCCCGCATGGTGGGCACAGCCCCATGCGGGAAGTAAGCGGATCAATGCATTTCTATGGGTGCAGAATCGCTGCGATTCTGCACAAAGAAGTGACATGGTCCTTCTTTTTTTCCGCAGCAATTCAGCGCGTTTTTTTTCGGGTTTTTCCGCATCATGTGCACTGCGGTTTCTGTTTTCCATAGGGTAACATTGTACTGTACCCTGCATGGAAAACAGCTGCGGACCCGCAGCGGCAAAATCGCCGCGGTTCCGCAGTAAAAACCGCATAGTGTGAACATGGCTATAAAATACACCTATATTCCGATGGAGATGGTGGTCCATATAATGCAGACTTCATAGTCAAGAGGGTACTGGTCCTGACACGATGACTCCGAGGCTATGTGCCCGCGGTCCGGAAGTAGCAGCGTTTTGGATGCATAACATTGTTATGTTACGTGACCCTGAGGCCAATCAGAGCTGTCTTCACTCTCGACATCTTCAGGTGAACCGCATATATCGGGAGGAAACAAGAGAGCTGCAACTTTCTATATTTGCCTTATTTCCTATTTCCTTTTCAAATTAGTTTTACTCAAAGTTTAAAATTCTTTTTTTAGATCGTTCATATTTTTATGTTATTATAGTGCAAAAGCTTGGTGATAATCAATATGACAGTCATTAGTGTTGGGGGGGGGGGGGGGGGGGTTACCCAGCTTTCCAAGCATCCTGAGTGGCAAAGCTGCCCAGGTACTGTATATAATAATACACTTCCTATTTATCACTCTTGGAGATTTGCTTCTGGCAATGTTATGCAGTACCAGTCGAAATGGTGTAGATTGAGGTGTCACCCAGATTTCTCAAACTAATTGAGATCCGAAAACTGTACATTTATATTTTTATAATTTTTTTAAAGGGGAAGAAAAAGTTTCTATTTTATAGAAAAGCTGTTGTGTTCCCTCCCGTGTGCTAACATCTGAATGATTCCATCCCAGGGAGGTATCTAATCCCAAACAGCAGAGAACACAGCAAATGACTTTCCTTTCCTGTGTGAGATGACATTAGCAGAAGTGATGACTCTGGAGAAGTTAAACTCTCTGACTCCTGAAGAACTTTACAAGCCTCCTGCATGGAGGCAGAGTAGTAGGAAGAGGGGCTGCAGTCTTACCCAGGCTCCTGACATCCTCCTGACACCCATGCCCCCTGTTAGCCCTGTGCAGAGGGGGCATTGTTGGCACATTCTACTTCCCAAGGTTTCTGCTCTCTTTCCTGCCATTCATTGGAGGATGAAGGAGGGGACAACACTGGAGCAGAGGGTGGGTGATGGGGGTTGGTTCCAGGATGAAGGGGCTGGAGTCACATGGAGACAATCTTTTGATTAATGTCCAAATTACTTGCTCTGCTCCCAAAGCACTGACTGGGAATCTGCAGGCACAGAGGAACTTTTCTCTGTTCCATCTGGATTGATTGTATTTGATCAGGGCAAGATGAGTCTGAATGTGAAGGCGACAGCGCACTATTAGCCTTGGAGGATCTCACTTTGGAGAACTTTTCTGCATTGAGTGAAGTGATCACTGGAGGATCAGCACTGAGCCCTGGGATACAACATGACAGAAGAACATAGACCTGATGGAAAGGTGGAGAGCAGCAAAGACCTGGAGAGGCAGCTCCGTCTCAGGGTGTGCGTTCTCAGCGAACTCCTCAAGACTGAGAGGGACTATGTGGGGACCTTGGAGTTTCTTGTCTCGGTGAGTTGTGTGATGGGGACATGGGGGAGGGGATGTCTTCTATCACTGCTCAGTCAGCCTGACTAACAGGATTATTGGAAAGCCCCATAGGAACCTCAACAATAGGCATAGAATGGGCAGAATAATTGTCTCCAGGACAGGCAGGGATCATTAGATTATGGATATTATGCAACACTAAAACAAAGGTTAATAATATCTATCCAGAAAAAGGAAAAAAGCAGTACAAGATATATATAGATATATAGATATATATAGAGATATATAATCAAAGAGCAAATTGGGTTACAAAGCTTCCCAGGCATAAGCCTAACTCGAATAGTAGCAACAAAAATGGAATCAGCACTTCAAAAATAGAGCCAATTATAGGATTATAATGGCCCATGTGGCGACTTTTCGGTTCATAGAGTGAAATTTCCTGCGGAGAAAGGTTTACACTATGAACCACAACATTGCCACATAATTTGCACTGCTTTTGGAGTTCTGCTTCCATTCCATTTTTATTTGTATCTGTCTATAATCTCTCTCTCCACCTAATTATCAACAGTACCTCACTTTATAGGTAGCCTAGTCCATCTAATTGTCTACAGTACCTCACTTTATAGGTAGCCTAGTCCATCTGATTGTCTACAGTACCTCACTTTATAGGTAGCCTAGTCCATCTAATTATCTACAGTACCTCACTTTATAGGTAGCCTAGTCCATCTAATTATCTACAGTACCTTACTTTGTAGGTAGCCTAGTCCATCTAATTATCTACAGTACCTTACTTTGTAGGTAGCCTAGTCCATCTAATTATCTACAGTACCTCACTTTATAGGTAGCCTAGTCCATCTAATTATCTACAGTACCTTACTTTGTAGGTAGCCTAGTCCATCTAATTATCTACAGTACTTCACTTTATAGGTAGCCTAGTCCATCTAATTATCAACAGTACCTCACTTTATAGGTAGCCTAGTCCATCTAATTATCTACAGTACCTCACTTTATAGGTAGCCTAGTCCATCTAATTATCAACAGTACCTCAATTTATAGGTAGCCTAGTCCATCTAATTATCTACAGTACCTCACTTTGTAGGTAGAGTATTACATCTAATCTACAGTATCTCACATTGTAGGTAGCATAGTCCATCTAATAATCTACAGTATCTCACGCTGTAGGTAGCCTAGTCCATCTAATTATCTACAGTACCTCACTTTGTAGGTAGCATATTCCATCTAATCTACAGTATCTCACATTGTAGGTAGCATAGTCCATCTAATAATCTACAGTATCTCATGTTGTAGGTAGCCTAGTCCATCTAATTATCTACAGTATCTCATGTTGTAGGTAGCCTAGTCTATCTAATTATCTACAGTACCTCATTTTGTAGGTAGCATATTCCATCTAATCTACAGTATCTCACATTGTAGGTAGCCTAGTCCATGTAATTATCTACAGTATCTCACTTTATAGGTAGCCTAGTCCATCTAGTTATCTACAGTACCTCACATTGTAGGTAGCCTAGTCCATCTAATTATCTACAGTACCTCACTTTATAGGTAGCCTAGTCCATCTAGTTATCTACAGTACCTCACTTTGTAGGTAGCCTAGTCCATCTAATTATCTACAGTACCTCACTTTATAGGTTGCCTAGTCCATCTAATCATCTACAGTACCTTACTTTGCAGGTAGCCTAGTCCATCTAATTATCTGCAGTACCTCACTTTGTAGGTAGCCTAGTCCATCTAATTATCTACAGTACCTTACTTTATAGGTAGCCTAGTCCATCTAGTTATCTACAGTACCTCACTTTGCAGGTAGCCTAGTCCATCTAGTTATCTACAGTACCTCACTTTGCAGGTAGCCTAGTCCATCTAATTATCTGCAGTACCTCACTTTGTAGGTAGCCTAGTCCATCTAATTATCTACAGTACCTTACTTTATAGGTAGCCTAGTCCATCTAGTTATCTACAGTACCTCACTTTGCAGGTAGCCTAGTCCATCTAGTTATCTACAGTACCTCACTTTGCAGGTAGCCTAGTCCATCTAATTATCTATAGTACCTCACTTTGCAGGTAGCTTAGTTCATCTAATTATCTACAGTACCTCACGTTGTAGGTAGACTAGTTATATAGACCTTTTAAAAAAGTTTGCAGAACTGGCACAAAGTAATAATATAAATACACCAACAAAATAATTACCAAGTGGCCCAAAAGTAGGTATACAGGTGAATCAATTACATTTTTCTCACAAGGGATGTATATTTGCATTTTATCACATTATCACATTTACATTTGTTTCACACTGTTTCATCTCCTAAACTCTCTAATTGTCTACCAACAACGACATCAATATCCAAGATTGACTTTCTTAATTCATCTGGGATTTTCTATCAAGAACCTTATTCTTTACTGCATCCCTAAAAAAAGAAGTTCATAGGTGTTGTCGGATGTGGCAATGTATGTTTGTACCTATAAAATCTCATAGAACTTCAATGATTCAGCTGTAGACCTACTTTTGGGCCACCAGGTTATAAGATCTATACTCACCAAAGGACCATAAATTGTGTCCTTTCTGTGAGCTGACCATCCCCAGGTGTAGATCATGTCTGTATTGTGTGGGTCAATCATGGAATTGATGCTCCTGATAACTAGTGTGTAATATCTAGACTTGCTCATATCCAGAATGGTTCAGATTGTATTTGGCAGCATTTTATTATTTATTCTGGATGTACAGGACAAGTCTCCATTCACATTAGCTTCCATTGATTATTCTGTAGCAATTTATACTGGAGATAAAGCATCAGTAGCATCTATCACCTTGTAAATGGAGCATTACATTACATTCATAGCATATGGGAGAGGTAGTCACATATGAGTAGGTACCAACCCTCAAAAAGCAATTGGAGTAAATAGAGGTGGTCACATATACACAGTATGCGGGGCCAAGGGGTCATGCATGATGGACTTTTGGACTTCTCAATATTTGACCCCTTGGCCCTGCTTTTATCACCACTAATGTATACCAGCTCTACATGAATCTAGATGGTCAAGTTATGGATGTCCACCAAAGATCTAAAACAGTTTTATTTCTCAGTAAGTAAAAAGAAATCTGAAAAGGTATGTGTGAATGTCTTTAGACAAGGTTGGACAAACCTTGGAGCTGGATAGTCGGTGCTCCTAGAAGTCTGTTTTGGCCTCCCAACTCTGAGCTATTTTTTACAGATGCACATAAAACGTGTTACTGCTGCTGATCATAAAGTTATAACTCCTGTAGTTGACCCAAATTATTCACCATTTTGGATGTCCTTGATTTTAGTATTGCATGCTATGTAACAAGGAGCAGAGATGGACGGTGAGGAGACATCAGGCAGTCCTTTAATTGTTCATAGACAGAATAGCAGGGGATAATATAACAGATCTTCAGCTTTCACCTTTTGTGGTTCCTTTTCAACCTGATTGTTTTATGGACTGAGAATGTGTTGTGATGCCATGTCCCCTGTAACACAAAGCACACAGTGCCCAATTGTACTGAGGAGAATAAAGGGACAGTGTGAAGGCCGTGGTACATGCATGCCTGGGCACAGGCTCATCCTGGACACTTCTGTAAGAGGGGCAATAAAATATAGACAGCGCGTCTCAATAGAGCTATTCCTGCTGAAAAGATCCGGAGTCTACTTCCCACACAAATCTACTATTCACATGATTTACAGAAATACTTACAACACCATTGAGTTTGCACTGTTGATAGTTTTATTTTGAACAGATAAAACAAGGAATACTTTTTCACACTATTAATGGGGATCTGTCAGCAGAGACCTTGATTCCAGCGATGTGTCACTTACTGGGCTGTTTCAATAAAATCAGGGTTTTATCAGCAGGAGATTATCTACAGGACTGGATGTCTTGTGTGTCCTGGTCCAATCACGTTCATACCACTGAGCTCTGCAAGATCTGTAGGGTAGAAAACTGTGATTGTGTCACAAATGCTACAGACAGTAAAAAAAAAAGTGACACATCGCTGGAATCCGGGTCTCTGTCTCTATGTCATCCTGTCATCAGATTACATAGCAAAAGAGTCAGGACAGATGCCCTCTAAATGACAAGGTTGTATGTCTCAGGTGTTGCCTCTACATGCAGTTTTGAAGTCTTCATAGAATTGGCAGCTCTAGATTATTAAGGCCCCCCAATACTCCATAGACTAAAGTCAACAGAACCAGCAGATATAGGTGGGACTGGCTGACAGCGTAATGTGTGAGAGGGTATACTGATCGTCTCTTAATAGACAATGCCATGCTGGAAAAGGATCTGGTCAGTTAGATTTCCAATGGCCAATCCTTTTATTCTCCCTCCAGATAGGCCTCTGCCAGAGGAGTCTGACAGCGGCTCTATCATACAGGACACATGAGCATGTGATTTAGCCAAATAAAATCTATACAGTGTGTATGGGGGACTTAAAGAGGACCAGTCACCAGGTCAAAAGTCTCTAGTTTTTTCTCTAATTGCATTACTGCGGCTCCTGTGAGTATTCGGTTTCCATTTGGTGTTTTTAACCCCTTCATGACCCAGCCTATTTTGACCTTAATGACCTGGCCGTTTTTTGCAATTCTGACCAGTGTCGCTTTATGACGTAATAACTCAGGAACGCTTCAACGGATCCTAGCGGTTCTGAGATTGTTTTTTCGTGACATATTGGGCTTCATGATAGTGGTAAATTTAGGTCAATAAATTCTGCGTTTATTTGTGATAAAAACGGAAATTTGGCGAAAATTTTGAAAATTTCGCAATTTTCACATTTTGAATTTTTATTCTGTTAAACCAGAGAGTTATGTGACACAAAATAGTTAATAAATAACATTTCCCACATGCATACTTTACATCAGCACAATTTTGGAAACAAAATTTTTTTTTGCTAGGAAGTTATAAGGGTTAAAATTTGACCAGCGATTTCTCATTTTTACAACAAAATTTACAAAACCATTTTTTTTAGGGACCACCTCACATTTGAAGTCAGTTTGAGGGGTCTATATGGCTGAAAATACCCAAAAGTGACACCATTCTAAAAACTGCACCCCTCAAGGTGCACAAAACCACATTCAAGAAGTTTATTAACCCTTCAGGTGCTTCACAGCAGCAGAAGCAACATGGAAGGAAAAAATGAACATTTAACTTTTTAGTCACAAAAATGATTTTTAGCAACAATTTTTTTATTTTCCCAATGGTAAAAGGAGAAACTGAACCACGAAAGTTGTTGTTCAATTTGTCCTGAGTACGCTGATATCTCATATGTGGGGGTAAACCACTGTTTGGGCGCACGGCAGGGCTTGGAAGGGAAGGAGCGCCATTTGACTTTTTGAATGAAAAATTGGCTCCACTCTTTAGCGGACACCATGTCACGTTTGGAGAGCTCCCGTGTGCCTAAAAATTGGAGCTCCCCCACAAGTGAACTCATTTTGGAAACTAGACACCCCAAGGAACTTATATAGATGCATAGTGAGCACTTTGAACACCCAGGTGCTTCACAAATTGATCCGTAAAAATGAAAAAGTACTTTTTTTTCACAAAAAAATTCTTTTAGCCTCAATTTTTTCATTTTCACATGGGCAACAGGATAAAATGGATCCTAAAATTTGTTGGGCAATTTCTCCTGAGTACATCGATACCTCACATGTGGGGGTAAACCACTGTTTGTGCACATGGTAAGGCTCGGAAAGGAAGGAGCGCCATTTGACTTTTTGAATGAAAAATTATCTCCATCGTTAGCGGACACCATGTTGCGTTTGGAGAGCCCCTGTGTGCCTAAACATTGGAGCTCCCCCACAAGTGACCCCATTTTGGAAACTAGACCCCCCAAGGAACTTATCTAGATGCATATTGAGCACTTTAAACCCCCAGGTGCTTCACAGAAGTTTATAACGCAGAGCCATGAAAATAAAAAATAATTTTTCTTTCCTCAAAAATGATTTTTTAGCCTGGAATTTCCTATTTTGCCAAGGGTAATAGGAGAAATTGGACCCCAAATGTTGTTGTCCAGTTTGTCCTGAGTACGCTGATACCCCATATGTGGGAGTAAACCACTGTTTGGGCGCACGGCAGGGCTCAGAAGGGAAGGCACGCCATTTGGCTTTTTAAATGGAAAATTAGCTCCAATCATTAGCGGACACCATGTCACGTTTGGAGAGCCCCTGTGTGCCTAAACATTGGAGATCCCCCACAAATGACCACATTTTGGAAACTAGACCCCCAAAGGAACTAATCTAGATGTGTGGGGAGGACTTTGAACCCCCAAGTGCTTCACAGAAGTTTATAACGCAGAGCCATGAAAATAAAAAATAAAAATTATTTTCTCAAAAATGATTTTTAGCCTGCAATTTTTTAATTTCCCAAGAGTAACAGGAGAAATTTGAGCCCAATATTTGTTGTCCAGTTTCTCCTGAGTACGGTGATACCCCATATGTGGGGGTAATCTACTGTTTGGGCACATGCCGGGGCTCGGAAGTGAAGTAGTGACGTTTTGAAATGCAGACTTTGATGGAATGCTCTGCGGGCGTCACGTTGCGTTTGCAGAGCCCCTGATGTGGCTAAACAGTAGAAACCCCCCACAAGTGACCCCATTTTGGAAACTAGACCCCGAAAGGAACTTATCTAGATGTGTGGTGAGCACTTTGAACCCCCAAGTGCTTCACAGAAGTTTATAACTCAGAGCCGTGAAAATAATAAATACGTTTTCTTTCCTCAAAAATAATTATTTAGCCCAGAATTTTTTATTTTCCTAAGGGTTACAGGAGAAATTGGACCCCAAAAGTTGTTGTCCAGTTTCTCCTGAGTACGCTGATACCCCATGTGTGGGGGTAAACCACTGTTTGGGCACACGTCGGGGCTCAGAAGGGAAGTAGTGACTGTTGAAATGCAGACTTTGATGGAATGCTCTGCGGGCGTCACGTTGCGTTTGCAGAGCCCCTGGTGTGCCTAAACAGTAGAAACCCCCCACAAGTGACCCCATTTTAGAAACTAGACCCCCCAAGGAACTTATCTAGATATGTGGTGAGCACTTTGAACCCCCAAGTGCTTCACAGACGTTTACAACGCAGAGCCGTGAAAATAAAAAATCATTTTTCTTTCCTCTTTCCTGTTTTTAGCAAGCATTTTTTTATTTTCACAAGAGTAACAGGAGAAAATGGACCCCAGTAATTGTTGCGCAGTTTGTCCTGAGTATGCTGGTACCCCATATGTGGGGGTAAACCACTGTTTGGGCACACGTCGGGGCTCGGAAGTGAGGGAGCACCATTTGACTTTTTGAATACAAGATTGGCTGGAATCAATGGTGGCGCCATGTTGCGTTTGGAGACCCCTGATGTGCCTAAACAGTGGAAACCCCTCAATTCTACCTCCAACACTAACCCCCCCACACCCCTAACCCTAATCCCAACTGTAGCCTCGTGTGAGATTTTTCAGCATCATTTTTGAAAAATCCGCGGGTAAAAGGCGCTGCGTTTTACCTGCGGATTTACCGCGGATTTCCAGTGTTTTTTGTGCGGATTTCACCTGTGGATTCCTATTGAGGAACAGTTGTAAAACGCTGTGGAATCCGCACAAAGAATTGATATGCTGCGGAAAATACAATGCAGCGTTTCCGCGCGGTATTTTACGCACCATGGGCACAGCGGATTTGGTTTTCCATAGGTTTACATGGTACTGTAAACCTGATGGAACACTGCAGCGAATCCGCAGCGGCCAATCCGCTGCGGATCCGCAGCCAAATCCGCACAGTGTGCACATAGCCTAATTCTAAAAAGGTATGTGCACACACTGCGGAAAACGCTGCGCATCCGCAGCAGTTTCCCATGAGTTTAGAATTCAATGTAAACCTATGGGAAACAAAAATCGCTGTACACATGCTGCAGAAAAACTGCACGGAAACGCAGCGGTTTACATTCCGCAGCATGTCACTTCTTTCTGCGGATTCCGCAGCGGTTTTACAACTGCTCCAATAGAAAATCGCAGTTGTAAAACTGCAGTGAAATGTGCAGAAAAATAGCGGTAAAACTGCCATAAATCCGCAGCGGTTTAAAAAAAATCCGGAAAAATCCGCAGAAGACCAGAATACGTGTGCACATACCGAAACCCTAACCCTAACCTAACCTTAGTGGAAAAAAAAAAATTCTTTATTTTATTATTGTCCCTACCTATGGGGGTGACAAGGGGGGGGGGGGTCATTTACTATTTTTTTTTTATTTTGACCACTGTGATAGGTTATATCACAGTGATCAAAATGCACTTTGGAACGAATCTGCCGGCTGGCAGATTCGGTGGGCGCACTGCGCATGCGCCCGCCATTTTGGAAGATGGAAGCGCCCATAGAGAAGACGGACGGACCCCGGGAGGATCGGTAAGTATGATGGGGTGGGGGGAGCACGGGGAGGGGGATCGGAGCATGGGGGGGTGGATCGGAGCGCGGGGGTGGATCGGAGCATGGGGGGGTGGATCAGAGCACGGGGGATCGGAGCACGGGGGGTGGATCGGAGCAAGGGGGGTGGATCGGAGTGCAGGGGGGTTGGATTGGAGCATGGGGGGGTGATTGGAGCATGGGGGAGCGGACAAGAGCACGGGGGGAGCGGAGCACAGGACGGAGCGGTGCATAGGACTGATCGGAGGACTGGGTGGGGGCGATCGGTGGGGTCGGGTGGGGGCGCATCAGGGTTTCCAGCCATGGCCGATGATATTGCAGCATCGGGCATGGCTGGATTGTAATATTTCACCAGTTTTAATAGGTGAAATATTACAAATCGCTCTGATTGGCAGTTTCACTTTCAACAGCCAATCACAGCGATAGTAGCCATGGAGGGGTGAAGCCACCCCCCCTGGGCTAAACTACCACTAAACTACTAAACTACCCCCTGTCCCTGCAGATCGGGTGAAATGGGAGTTAACCCTTTCACCCGATCTGCAGGGACGCGATCTTTCCATGACGCCACATAGGTGTCATGAGTCGGATTGGCACCGACTTTCATGACGCCTACGTGGCGTCAAAGGTCGGGAAGGGGTTAAATCTGCTATGTTATTCTAGACATGAGGGCCATTTTATTAAGTGCTATTCTTTCTGGCCTTTACCAAGGGGATGTTGCATGCATGGTAAAATACAGAACATCCTGAAGACAAACCCTCCCCCCCCCCCGAAAATCATGTGAGGCACACTCACTTAATAAAGACAATGAAAATGATCAATAAATAAAAAGGCCAATGTCTTTCCCGTTACTGAGGTAGGAGATGGCAATGCTACTGATGACATTCTATAAAGGAGGGAGGAGCTAGAGACAGAGCTCCGCCCTCCTCCCCTCCCCCTCCTATCTACATAGATTTTACCTCAGAATTGAGAATTCTGATAATGACTGATCAGTCCAGGAAGAGAGAGAAGCAGATTCCTGTGATAAGATTTATTACAAAGTTGCTTATTTTCATGTGTACTATTGATTTATGAAATAAAAAAATTAAAACAACTGTTACTTTTCAACCCTTTCACCCCAGAGCCTGTTTTCACCTTCCTGATCAGGACAATTTTTTCACTTCTGACCAGTGGAATTTTGCGAGGTAATAACTTTGGAATGCTTCAACATATTCCAGTGATTCTGAGAGGTTTTTTTTTCATGACATATACTTCATGTTAGCGATAAGTTTTGGTCAATATGATTTGCGTTTATTTAGGAAAATATTAAAAATGTAACAAAAAATGTGAAGGTTTTGCAATTTTCAAAGTTTGAATTTTCATGCCCTTAAACCAGGTAGTTATAACACACACAATAGTTAATAAATAACATTTCCCCATGTCTGATTTACATCTGCATGATTTTTTAAACATCATTTTTCTGGTTAGTAAGTTTGAAGGGTTAAAAGTTTATTCGAAATTTCTCATTTCTCTAACAAAATTTAAAAATCCAATAATTTTTTTAGGCTCCACATTTGAAGTGACTTTAAGAGGCCTACGTGACAAAAAATACCAAAAAGTAACACCATTTTTAAAAAACGCACCCTTTTTAGTGCTCTAAACCACATTCAATAAGGTCATTAACCTTTTAGGGGTATCACAAGAATTAAAGCAATGTGGAAGCAAAAAATGAGAATTTTAAAATTTTACTTTTTTCTCACAAAATGTTGCGTTAGCTCCAAATGTTACATTTTCAAAAGTGTAACAGGGAAAAGTGGACAATACTATTTGTTTTGCAGTTTCTCGTGAGCACACTGATACTGCATGTATGGTGGAAAAGTAGTAATGGGTGCATGGCATGATTTGGAACGCAAGGAGCACCATTTGACTTTTCAAGTGCAAAATTGACTGAAATAGATAGCGGACGACATGTCGCGTTTCAAGAGCCCCTCATGTGCCTAAACAGTGGAAACTCCCTACATGTGACCCCATTTTAGAAATTACACCCCTCGAGGAACTTATCTAAAGTTGTGGTGAGCACCTTGAAACCCATATGTTCAATAAAATGTTGCTTTAGCCCCACACTGATACCTCATATGTGGTGAAATAGTACTGTTTGGGCACAAGACAGGACTCAAAAGGGAAAGAGTATCAATTTAATTCTGGAGCACAATTTTGGCTGAAATAAATTGCTGATACAATGTCACATTTGAAGAACCCCTGACATGCCAGAACAGCAGAAACCCCTACTAGTGACCTCATTTTGGAAACTACATCTCATAAGTGAGTCATCTAGGGGTTTTGTTATAATTTTGAATCCTCAGGCGATTCACAGAATTGTATAACATTGTGCTGAGTCTATGGAAAACTACCGTTTTTCCACAAAAATTTTGCTTTGGACCCAAGTTTTCAATTTTCAAAAAGGTTAATAGGAGAAAAAGAATGGTACAATTTCTCCTGAGTACACCGATGCCCCATATGTGGTCGAAAACTACTTTGAGGCAGAGTGCAAAGCTCAGAAGGTAAGAAGCGCTATATTGGATTTCAGTTTTTGTTGTAATGGTTTGAGGGTGCCATGTCACATTGGCAGAGCCCCTGAGGTGCCAGAACAACAGAACCCCTCTATGAGTGACCCCATTTTACAAACTACACTATCCAATGAATTGATTTAGGGGTGCAGTGAGCATGTTGACACCACATGTGCCTCGCAAAATATTGCACCATTGGGAGATGAAGAAAGAATTTTATTATTATTTTGTATTATTATAGCGCCATTTATTCCATAGCGCTTTACATGTGAGGAGGGGTATACATAATAAAAGACAAGTACAATAATCTTAATACAAGTCACCACTGGTACATAAGAAGAGTGGACGTTGCCCGTGAGGGCTCACAATCTACAAGGGATGGGTGAGAAAACAGTAGGTGAGGGTAGAGCTGGTCATCTAGCGGTTTGGTCGATTGGTGGTTACTACAGGTTGTAGGCTTGTCGGAAGAGGTGGGTCTTCAGGTTCTTGTTGAAGGTTTCGATGGTAGGTGAGAGTCTGATGTGTTGTGGTAGAGGGTTCCAGAGTAGGGGTGATGCGCAAGAGAAGGCTTGTATGCGATTGTGGGAAGAGGAGATAAGAGGGGAGTAGAGTAGGAGATCTTGTGAGGATCCGAGGTTGCGTGTAGGTAAGTACCGGGAGACGAGGTCACAGATGTATGGAGGAGACAGGTTGTGGATGGCTTTGTATGTCATGGTTAGGGTTTTGAACTGGAGTCTCTGGGTATTGGGGAGCCAGTGCCGGGATTGACAGAGGGGAGAGACTGTGGAATAGTGGGGGGACAGGTGGATTAAGCGCGCGAGTTTAGAATAGATTGGAGGGGTGCAAGAGTGTTAGAGGGGAGGCCACAGAGCAGGAGGTTACAGTAGTCAAGGCAGGAGATGATGAGGGCATGAACTATTTCTATTTTTGCGCTGACAAATTCATGTGAGGACTTGTTTTTTTGGGTACAAGTTGACGATTTGTATCGGTATCATTTGTGAGCACATAACATTTTTGATCGCTTTCTTTTCTGATTTTTGGGAGACAGAATGAAAAAAGCCAGCAATTTCGGAATTGTTTTTTGAGCTTTTTATGACATTAACTATCTCGTAAAAGTTAACAAACAGCTTTTTTTATTCAGGTGAGTAAGAATACAGCCATACCACATTTATACAGTTTGTTTTGTGTTTTGCCGATTTTACACAATAAAAACTATTTTATAGAAAAATGAATTCATTTTGCATCATTGTATTCTGAGAGCTATACATTTTTTATTTCTCCACTGATGGAGCTGTATGGTAGCTTGCATTTTGCGGGTCATCTAGACCAGTTTTGCCTACATTCGACTTTATGATCGCGTTTCATTTCACGTTTAGTTCGGCGGTATGATGAAAAAGCACAGGTTTTTTTGCCACTTTTTTACCGGGTAAGTGAAGGGGGTTAACTAGTGTGACAGTTTTATAGCTCCAGTCATTCCAGATGCAGCGATATCAAATATGTGTACTTTTTTTTTGGTTATTTTTGTTTTTGCATAAATATACATATTTATTCATATAATTTTTTTCAGTTTATTTTGTGATTATTTTTTTTATATTATTTTTACAATTTTTAAAAACTTTTTTTAAAACTTTTTTACTAAGTCCCTCTGTGGGACTTTAACGTTTATTACTCTGATCGCTTGTAGAATGGATTGCAATACAGCAGCACTGCAATGGATTATAACTGTCCTTTATACATTGACAAAAGCATTGTAGACCATGCTCCTGGCCTGTTCTAAACAGCCTACCATAGCTAGAAGACTTGTAGGTTGTTATGATGACCTCGATTTGCCATGACAACATGGCATGCTATATCTCTAATTGTCAGTTGTTTCGGAGGTTGTGGGTGGTGACTTCATCCTATGATGTCTCCCGTACTCCGATCACACAGGAATTCCAACTCTCCTGTCTCTAGATAATGTGCAGAAGCAGATGCATGGATTACATTATTCTTTAGTAACGAGCAGTGTATCTGTGATTCCAGTCACTTACACCTCTTCCTCATAGACAGCTTAAGTTGATCCCTCAGTCAGCTGGCAGGCTGTCTTTTTTCAGGACTTTTAGCAGTTTTGAGTGATCATTTCTCTCATAATATATATTGCAAAGTTTCTTATCTTTGTTTACTGTATTAATTTATTCAAACTTAGTATAAATGACAGTGAGCATTTAACAAGTGCGGAAATATAAACAGTTTTAAACTGAATGAATAATATAGTTTACTATTCATACATTGTGTTCTTAGAGTCAAGGGTCACATTCAGTGTAGCTCTTGTCTATGAAAAAACACAGTAATCATCCATTAAAAGCAAAGAATTACGACTCTAATGGGTCCCTGACGTGTTTTCCTAAAGGACTGATATCAATTAATTCGGAAGTTTTTTCATTGGTTTTCTACTTTCTCCTTTGGGACACTTCTAATAATTAAATTTGCATGGAATTTTCCTTTTTTTCTAGCAACTCAGAGTGAATGTAAAAATTGTTTAATTTCTTTCTTGGAATGTATATTTATTTTTTTAGAAGGAAAAGTAACTGATCTGGATTTCTTGAGACATTTTTGAAATCTTCAATCAATATTTAAATTTTTCTACAAGCACCAAGATTTACTATTTATATATTGTAATAAAACATTTTTAATAGGTCAGCAAAGACGATGTAATATGTTAGAAAATTAGACTAGGCAATGATCGTTCATGTGGATGATTATCGCTCTATGTAAATTCCACTGGACTCTTTGGACTTAGGAATCCTAACATATCCTCAATTAGGATATGTTCACACATTGCATTTTTGCAGCAGTTTTTTCTGCATCAAAAGCCACAATAGTGAGGGGCGTGGCCTAACTGCCGATGGAGTAGGTCGCACAGAGCGGGAGCTCCGCAGCCAGGAACCTTAAAGCGGCCCATATCTACCTCCTCAGCGTCCTCGTTCACCTCCGCGATATCGGTACCGGCTCCCGGTGCGGTGGTAAGTGTATGGGGAAATCTAAAGCGGGCGCCCGTGATCCCTCCAGGAGAATTCCTGATTTCTTTGCGGCCACCCCACAGCCACCGCCAAAATCCAAGATGGCGCCGTCCTCCCCCAGGCCTTCCCGCTCTTCGCAACGCAACGCTCAAGCGTCGCAATCAAGTGGTGCTGCGTTGCATTCAGGCGGAGCAGCATTGCATTCAGGCGGAGCAGCGTCCAATTCAGGCGCTGCGGTGTCGGATTCAGCTGACGGTCCGGTAACTGCTGCTCTCCTCAAGGGTCTACTTGGAGACCTCAGAACCTATATTCAAGAGGATATGCGCTCTATGCTGGCTGAACTAAGAGGGGAAGTGGTGGAGCTGGGTAATCGCACGGACCGCCTGGAACGCAAGATGGCGGAGCTGGTCTCTTCCCATAACGAGCTCTGGGATGCTCATGAGACCCTGCAAGCCCTGGCCACTAAAACCCACTCTAAAGCCCTGGACCTGGAAGATAGGTCCAGGAGAAACAACGTCAAACTCAGAGGCATTGAGGAATCTGTCCTTTCAGGAGATTTGAAACTATTTTTGCAGGACTTTATAGCTGCAGCTCTCCCTCAGTTGGCTCCAAAGGACGTCATAATTGACCGGGTGCACAGGATCCCTTAAACCGTCTGGCCTGGGTCCCTCCGTCCCAAGAGACGTGCTGGCACGCATACACTTCTACGAAATGAAGGAAGATTTTCTCCAGGCTCTAAGGGAGAATCCAACCCTCCCTAAAAGATTTGCACACATCTCTGTTTTCCCAGATTTCTCTCCGGGTACTTTGGCCCTTCGGAGGGCCTTTGCCCCCTATGCTACTATCCTCAGAGAGAAAGGCATCCAGTACCGCTGGGGGTTTCCTACCAAGCTCCTCATCCGCAAAGATGGATCGATCACCACCTGCCTGATGCAATCTCACACAGCTTCCGCTCTCTCCAAATGGGGACTCTCAACTCCTGAATCTCCGGCTTCTGTGAACCTGTCTAGGCCTGGAGGTGGCGGAGGCTCCAGGGCCCGCATTACACCGGATTGGGAGGTGGCCTGAGCCCACTGCATCTATGGTTCCTGGCTATTTTCCCGCACGGATTTATTTTGTTTTCTCTTTTCTCATTTTTAAGCTGCGCTGGTCCCTCTTTCGAGTGTATCTGCAGCATTTGTTTGCCCCATAGGTGAACTGTTTTATGATTCTCACCTTTTGGACTCAGGGTCTCCCTGAATGGACCTCGGTCCACTGGTTTACTTGTTATTTGTTGTATGTCTTGTTTGTGTCCCCCCTTCTCTTTCTTCCCTCTCTCCAGTTTTCCCACATGTATGCTTTAGGTTATTGGCCACGTGTCTTATGCTCTCATATACAGGTTATCGGTGTCCAGATGACTGCAAAACTGTTTATATGACATCATTATGAGTATCTCGTTGTATTCGATTAATGTTAATGGTCTCAACTCTCCGGGCAAGAGGTCTGTTGTGTGGCGTCAGTTGAGCAAATCCCGCCATGATATTTTGTGCCTTCAGGAAACGCACTTGCTGGAATGTGATAATCCCAGAATGCATTCAGGTTTATATCCGCACCAATTTTTTGCTAATGGCCCGTCAAAAAAGGCGGGAGTAGCCATTTTTTTTAGCAGGGCCAACTCCTTCCAGCTGGTTCGCTCCATTGCGGATCCGATGGGTAGGTTTATTGTGGTTCTCTGCCTTATTAACAACGCACCCTACACTATTGCCTCGATCTATGCCCCTAATGTAGGGCAGCTCAAGTTTCTGGAGGGGGTTTTCCAAATTCTACACGATATCCAACATGGTCATAAACTGATTGCTGGGGATTTCAATGCTCCAATGTTTAGGGATGTGGACTGCTCTGCCTCTTCCCTGTCAAGATGCGAAGCAGGTCCTCTGATTAACTCTTTCAATCTACATGATATCTGGAGATATCTGCATTGCGGCGAGAGAGACTACACGTTCTTGTCTCCCTGGCACGGCTCCTACAGCAGGATTGATTTTGTGCTGGTGAATGACGTGGCTCTTCCTCATTGCATCTCAGCAGATATAGGCAGTATCACATGGTCGGATCATGCCCCGGTGTCCCTTACTCTAAAAGACCCCTTGGCCATCAGGCCTCCTGCACACTGGCGTCTCAACGCCCATCTCCTTGCTGACCATTCTAACTCCCAGGGTATTGAGGAGGCTTTGCGGGAATTCTTCGCTTCCAGTGATACCCCGGACATTCGTGACGACACTCTTTGGTTTGCCCACAAGGCGGTAATCAGGGGTTGCCTCATCAAGATGGGGGCAACGGCCAAAAGAAAGTATAACGCAGCTCTCCAATCTGCCCTGGATGAATTAACCCACCTCGAGACGGCTCACAAAATATCCCCTACTCCGGTGCTTTTCTCTGATCTGTCTACAGCCCGCATGCATGTCTGCAACCTGCTCCTCCATAAAGCTGAGAAGTCTCTGAGGAAAACTAGAGCTAAATTTTATGCAATGGGGGACCGAGCGGGCGCTGTTCTGGCTAGACGTGTTAGGAAGAGAGAGGCTCAATCCAAGATCCCATTCTTGCTCAGGACTGATGGCTCCCGGGTGTGCAACCCTATTCATATTGCTGAGGAATTTGCATCTTATTATTCCTCTCTCTATGACCTTCGGTCTGACCCAGGGATTCCCCAGCCTTCGCGGGAGTCAATTTTGGCATTCTTGGAGAAGGCTAATCTCCCCTCGGTCACTTCGGAGCAGCTCTCCTTCCTAAACTCCCCCATTGTCGAGTCTGAACTCGCGCAGATTGTCAGAGAGGCCAATAAGGGTTCCTCCCCTGGGCCAGATGGCTTTTCTTTTCTTTACTATGCCCAGTTCTTCTCTGTCCTCTCCCCTTATCTTTTGCGCCATTTTAATAATTGGTTGTCGACAGGCAGTATTAGGGCTGAGGGGTTGGAGGCCTCAATAGCGACCCTCCCCAAACAGGGGAAACCCCCAACATCCCCGGGGAACTTACGCCCGATAGCACTCTTAAACTGCGACGTGAAGATTTACGCAAAAATCTGGGCCAACAGATTATTCTCGGTCCTCCCTGGCCCAGACCTGGTTCACCCAGACCAAGTTGGGTTTGTTCCGGGCAGAGAGACCAGGGATGGCACTAGGCGCCTGATAGATCTTTTGGATGTGGTGGAGAGGGGTGGCCTCCCCAGTGTATTTCTGTCGCTAGATGCCGAAAAAGCGTTCGACAGGGTGCACTGGGGATATATTGAACTCGTACTGGAAAAGTTTGGGCTTATTGGGCAAATTAGTAGAGCGGTTATGGCATTGTATTCCAACCCCTGTGCGTCGGTTCGATCGGCGGGTTTTGGGTCTCGAACATTTCCCATTCGGAATGGTACGCGTCAGGGCTGCCCCCTCTCCCCTATCATCTTTGCTCTGATCATGGAGCCCTTAGCTGCAACGGTCAGGCAAAGTGCAGACATAAAGGGAATTGTGGTGGGGGGAACTGAACATAAAATTGGTCTTTATGCCGAGGATGTGGTATTAACCTGCACCTCACCTTTAACTTCGTTGAGCGCGATTACCTCTATTTTAACGGAATTCTCAGCGGTCTCATACTACAAACTTAACTTGACCAAATCCACAATCTTTCCCCTTTTCCTCCCGGTTCCCCTCCAGATCCAAATTCAATCACAATACGCGTTTATTTGGGCCCCCTGGGCTTCACGTACCTAGGTATTAAGATAACAAGGTTAGACAATATAGTTCGCGCTAATTGTGAGGAAACCCTTGCGGAGGTCAGGAAGGGCATAGATCATTTATCGAATGCGTCGCTCTCATGGATGGCCCGTATACAAACTGCCAAAATACAATTCCTACCTAAAATTATGTACCTCTTCCGTTGCCTCCCCCTTTCTATCCCCGCGAAGTTTATTTCAGCTTTTCAATCGCTTATAGATCGGTTTATTTGGAACAAGAAGCCACACAGGGTCAGGCGTCGGATTATGTCCCTACCATACTCTATGGGTGGGCTGGGCGCTCCTGCGGTACAGTCTTACTATAGGGCGGCGATCCTTGAGCCCCTTAAAATATGGTGGGAGGGGAACTCATGCTTACCCTGGTACCTTATCGAGTCCCACTTTGCCCCCCAGAACTCACTTAAACTTCTCCTAGAACTTCAGCTGCTTCGGGTCCCTCTTGTGGACCCGTGTCTCCGCTCTATCAGGAGTGCTGCTAAACTCTGGGCGCTGCTTAGCTCCTCACATTTGGGGTTCATGTATGATTATGTCTCTTTGCGGGCTTTGGAGTATGCTATCGGACACATTTCTCTTTCCTCCTGGAGAAGTCGTGGGGTGCTCCGGGTGGCGGACCTATTTGGCTCAGATGGTCTTCTGTCATTTGAGGACCTCTCAGGGAGATTCTCCCTGAACATCACTGATTTTTTCCAATATCTTCAGCTCCGTAGCTTTCTCAGATCACGTCGGTCGTTCGGAGCGCCCCCGCCTTTAACAGAGGACCCGGCTCATAGGTTCTTCAGACCAGCCACTATATTGCCCCATGGCATATCCATTATCTACAAAGCCCTCATATCCTATGGTTCCACTGACAAATTTCAATTTATGACTTCCTGGGAGTCCTCGCTGGGTTTTGAGGCCTCCCTGGAGGATTTGCAGTTTGCAATGACACATCCCTCTAAATTCTCCTCATGTATTAGTCACTTGGAGCAGGTGAAAAAGATACATCTACACTGGTACATTACCCCCGTCCGTTTGGCGAGGTTTTCCCCGTCCTCCTTCCCTCTCTGCTGGAAGGGGTGTGGCGCCTTGGGGTCCTCGTCCCATGTTTGGTGGTCGTGGCCGCGGATTCAGGTTTTCTGGAGCGAGGTGGAGGCACTGATTACCGACCTGACTCGTCTCCCCCTGCTGCTGAGTGGACAACTTGCTGTCCTGGGCATCTCCCTCACCGATCTTCCCTCCCCTCTCCGGCCCATTGTCTCTAATGTCCTGGTTGCTGTCAGACAATGCATTGCGAAACATTGGAGGTCCTCGGATCTCCCTTCCAGAGCCGAGATGATCGCCAAAATCGACTTACACTTTTGCTATGAGGTTATTATGGCTCAGGGTTTGTCGATAAGAACTAGGGTCCTCTCATGGTGGGACCCCTGGGTGTCCTCCGTACACATCTCTCAGTCTGCTCTTACCCTCATTTAAATTGTATATTTCATCAATCTCCCTTTTTTGCTGTACTTGACACTGTAACTGTATACTCTGTACTAATTATGTTGTAGTCCTCATGCTTTTTGTACTGGATTTGTCCCCCCATCCCCCTTCCCTCTCTGATTGCCCTCCCCTCCCTCCCTCCCCCTCCTCTTCCCAAAGTTCACTGTTGTATGGTTAATATGCAATTTCTCAATAAAAACTTATTGGTTTAAAAAAAAAAGCCACAATAGTGACTGGGAAAAAGCTTTGTACAATATACACAATTTTGTGGTATTTTTATGTGCATTTTTACATTTATTTTTACTTTAGTTTTTTATCCAGTTATGTTAGCGGCTGAAAAACACTGGAAAAACACTGAAAGAATTGACTTACTGCATCTTGGCAAAAACATAATAGGGTCCCAAATACGAGCAGGAAAGAAATGCAGCATACTCATGAGATTTCAGAAATCTTGTTGATTATGCCACTACTGTAAAAGGCTCCGTATTTTACCACCAAGCATAGTGCATAAAAGGAGTCGCTGGGACTACTGTATATACAGTACATCACATAGGAGATGCTGAGACAGCTGTATATACCCCACATAGGAGACGATGGGACTGCTGTATATACACCAGATTGACGATACTGTGACTGCTGTCTATACATCACATAGGAGACACTGGGACTGCTGAACATAAATAACATAGGAAACATTGAGACTGCTGTATATGCATCACATAGGAGACACAGGGACTGTTGTATATACATCACACAGGAGACACTGGCAATGCTGTATATACATAATATAGGAGAAGCTGGGACTGCTGTATATACTTCACATAGGAGACACTGGGACTGCTGTACATACATAACATAGGAAACATTGATACTGCTCTACATCACAGGAGACTCTTGGATATTTTTATTACAAGAGGGGCTGGGGGCATAGACATCACAGGAGATGCTGGGACATATTCATCATCAAAGAAACTGGGGAGAATAGCCATCACTTGGGGGCTATATATATCACTAAGAAGCATAGACAGCACTGGGGGTATATATGTCCCTGGGGGGAATATACATCACTGGTGGGGTCACATACATCTCTGGGGCTATATACAGCACAGGTGGGGGGATACACAGCACTGGGGGGGGCATATACATCACTTTTGTGGGTAAATGCAGCACTGGGGAATATACACATCACTTGGAGGCACATACTGCCCTGGGGGGGAGTATACAGCACTGGGGGGGACAGGCATCACTATGGAGGCACAGAGATCACCAGAGGGTTGCTCGAAGATCACAGGGGGTAGCATGAAGATCACAGGGGGGCACAGAGGTTACAGGGGGCTCATAGCTGGGGGGCACAGAGATCACAGAGGGGCACATAGCTGGAGGGGACAGAGATCACAGGGGGCACGGAGATCACATGGGATCACAAATATCACAGGGGGTACATGGCAGGGGTACAGGGATGACAGGGGCACAGGGATCACAAGGGAGCAAAAAACTGGGAGCCACAGAGATCACAGGGGTGCAAATCGCTGGGGGGGCACAGAGATCACAGGGGGGCACATAGCTGGGGGGCACAGAGATCACAGGGCAGCACAGAGATCACAGGGGGCACATAGCTGGGGGCACAGATCACAGGGGCATAGAGATCACATGGGAAACATAGCTGGGGCATAGAGATCACAGGGGGTACATAGCTGGGGTCACAAGATCACATTGGGCACATACCTGGGAGGCACAGAGGTTACAGGGGACATATAGTTGGGGGTACAGAGATCACATGGGGCACATAGCTGGGGGTTACAGAGGGGGCACAGATCACCAGCAGACTGGCACAGAGCTGCCGACACAGAGATCCCAGGGAAGGCACAGAGCTGCCAGCACAGAGATCGCTCTGGAGTCTGTGGTAGGCAGCAGCGTAGCAGCTCCTCTTCCAGGACAGGAGTGCATTGGGCGCTAACCCCACCCACCACAGCACTAACCCCGCCCACCCAGATGACGTCATCATTCTATTGCAGGCAGGCAGCGTTCTGTAATGAATGTTGCGTGTCGTGCACTTGGGGGTTAAAGGGACAGCAGTCGGCAGGATATATGGCTGCCGCCCGAGCATTGCGGAGTCAACCGGGGACCTGCCCGCGGGCCACATGAAAAGTGAAAAGTAAACTTGCAAATAACTCATGAAAGAATAAACTGTTCGTATAGGAATGCTCGGACCTGACACCCATAATGTGGTGGTGCACCATCTTGCTGGAAAAACTAAGGGAACATGCCATCTTCAGTGCATAGCTGAACAGTTTCCTGGAAAGTGGATTGGTCATCGTGGGCCAGTTGAATGGCCACCAATGTCTCCTGATCTGACCCCATTAGACTTTTATCTTTGGGGTCATCTGAAGGTAATTGTCTATGCTGTGAAGATACTGAGATGTGCAGCATCTGAAACCACGGATAATGGAAGCCTGTGCCAGTATTTCTTCTGCGGTGTTGCTATCAGTGTGTCAAGAGTGGGAGAAGAGGGTGCATTGACAATCCAACACAATGGGCAGTACTTTGAACACATTTTATAAGTGGTCATAAACTTGTAAATAACTCATGAAAGAATAAAGTTATGTTAAAGCCAAGCACACCATTGTTTTTCATGTGAAATTCTCAATAAGTTTGATGTGTCACATGACCCTCTTCCCATTGAAAAAAATTAAGTTGGATCCAAAATGGCCGACTTAAAAATGGCTGCCATGGTCACCACCCATCTTGAAAAGTTATCCCCCTCCCATATACTAATGTGCCACAAAGAGGAAGTGGATATCACCAACCATTCCCATTTTATTTAGGTGTATCCATATAAATATCCCACCCTGTATATTATACTGTCAGCTGAACCTGTCGACGTCAGCGGGTTCGGATGACATTAGTCTAATATATATTTTGATGCAGCGGTAAGACCATATGCAGTGAAACGACAGTGACCCAAACAAGTTCAGACAAAATGTTCCTTTATTGTGTTACTTCACACAGTCTATACAATACACGGCTTCTTCATACAGTCCATTAGAAATATATGGCTTTAGTTTGCTGTCAATAAACAGGCCGGACTTCCCTCTGTCCGGTTTCCCTGGGCAATTGCATGCCGGTACCAAGTCTCTGTCATTACGCAGATCACAGCACTCTTTATCCTCCGGATTGCAGCTGGGTAAACATAAGACAGCCAGGGACACAGGGTGTCAGTCCCTTTGGTTCCTCTTGCCCTCGTGTTGCTCCACACAGATTGAGCTCTGCAGTGAACTTCTCTGTCTGCCTCCAAACCAACACTGACACACCTTCCCCTTTGATACAGGGCTTTTAATCAGTCACTGCTTCACCATTCTAATTACAGCTACACCTGTGTCTGCAGTACACCCTCATGGCCTCAGTATGCCTCTGTGTGCATTCTGGAGAGCCCAAACAGTGCCCCCTAGCTGTAACAGGGGTCACTGCCTCAACATATCCTTCCCCCTATTCATAACTGTGGGGTTGAACATTTGTTATCCCATATGGGTGAAAGACTGTGCATCGGTATGCCCCTGTGACATTCCCACTTGACACTACAGTAAATAACTAAAGTAGGGACTGGAACCATCGATTGGTGAATGCATCCCTCCCCTTTGCATTTCTCCTCCATATTTCATTACGGGACCACCCACCCCATTCTCCATTGCAGAAGCCAAGCCCTCTTTTCTAATTAACCACAGATTTGGGCAAGTTTTGGGTGGTCTTGACCTTGTTTTTTTAGGGTTCACTAACCCCACGGGTCATCCTGTCACTTAAGTATCTGCTTTCGGGCCCCTGGTATTGTTTCCTCTGTACCCTTACCCATGCCTCAGTGATTATGTCACGCTGAAACACCACAGACCGCACTGGCAAATCCGAGCATATATCTGTATTATGTCGCACCCAAACCTGAGCCTCCCGACACTGCTGTCAAGCGAGCGCTCTATCTAATTTACCCTGACCCTCGGCCCCATCCTTGACCGCTGCCAGATGATTCAATGTGCTCACGTCCCCAGTCGCCTCCGCAACCATAGACTCCTGACTCTTCTCATACCTGCGTCTCCATGTGGGACCCTGGATCTGAGCTGTCCTGACCTTACCAGGGAACATCTCCACCTCAGGGTCCAATGGGGTCCCCACGACCTCTACTGCCACAACCTCTTGGGAAGCCTATCAGGGTTACACTCTAACTCTAAATTGGCAACCCCTGTGGCATACATCTTAGGATCTTCGGGTTCTACTCCGGAAACAACATCTTTAGTTTCTCTTGCCATTACCTCTAGGGGGAGCCTATCGGGATTACACTCTGTCCTTAGGTTGGTGACCCCTATTGCAGGTATCTCAATTTCTTTGGGTTCTGCACCCAGTTCAACACTTTCCGTGAGAGGGTTGACCCTGGTTTCCCACAGGGACCAAAATAGGGGCAAATCTCTCCCCAACACAGCCCCATATGGAAGGGTCTTTGCCACTCCTACCACATGCTTAATGTCCCCACATAGTGTGGAAAAATTAACCTCCACTGTCGGATACTCCCGGGTTTCCCAGTGAATCCCCATCATCTTCACTTTTGGTCCTTTGGGGTTGTCCGCGTCAACCAGGAACCGATGGACCAGAGTCACTTTACTCTGTTGTGAATTCTGTGGTCAAGCTCCCTCCTGTGGTCATGAGTGGTACTTCGGCTGGTTCTGTCTATGAGCTTCCTCTGGTGGATGTGAGTGGGGCTGCGGCTTCTGAGTTTCCTTCCTCAGGTGACGAGGTTAAGTCGTTAGGTGCTGCTCTATTTAACTCCACCTAGTTCTTTGTTCCTGGCCTCCAGTCAATGTTCCAGTGTTGGTCTTGCTCTCTCCTGGATCGTTCTTGTGGCCTGTCTACGCTGCATAAGCTAAGTTTTGCTGGTGTTACTTTTGTTTGCTATTTTTTCTGTCCAGCTTGCTATATTGGTTTTTCTTGCTTGCTGGAAGCTCTGAGACGCAGAGGGAGCACCTCCATACCGTTAGTCGGTGCGGAGGGTCTTTTTGCGCCCTCTGCGTGGTTGTTTGTAGGTTTTTGTGTTGACCGCAAAGCTATCTTTCCTATCCTCGGTCTATTCAGTAAGTCGGGCCTCACTTTGCTAAAATCTATTTCATCTCTGTGTTTGTATTTTCATCTTTACTCACAGTCATTATATGTGGGGGGCTGCCTTTTCCTATGGGGAATTTCTCTGAGGCAAGGTAGGCTTATCTTTCTATCTTCAGGGCTAGCTAGTTTCTCAGGCTGTGCCCGAGGCGCCTAGGTCTGGTCAGGAGCGCTCCACGGCTACCTCTAGTGTGGTATGATAGGATTAGGGATTGCGGTCAGCAGAGTTCCCACGTCTCAGAGCTCATCCTATGTTATTAGTAACTATCAGGTCACCTTGTGTGCTCTTAACCACTAGGTCCATTGTGGTTCTGAATCACCAGTTCATAACAGTACTGGAGGTCCAAAGTACTAATGCTTCTCAATAGAGGGAAAAGAGAAATTCTGAGACCATTTTTTTTTTCTCTGCACTGTGTTTTGTCTTTCTTTTCCCCTAGACATTTGGGTGGTTCAGGACACAGGTGTAGTGATGGACATTAAAGGTCTGTCTTCTTGTGTGGATCATCTCACTGCAAGAGTACAAAATATTCAAGACTTTGTGGTTCAGAATTCTATGTTAGAACCAAGAATTCCTATTCCTGATTTGTTTTCTGGAGATAGAGCTAAGTTTCTGAGTTTTAAAAATAATTGTAAACTGTTTCTGGCTTTGAAACCCCGCTCCTCTGGTAACCCAGTTCAACAAGTTAAGATCATTATTTCTTTATTACGTGGCGACCCTCAAGACTGGGCATTTTCCCTTGCGCCAGGAGATCCTGCATTATGTAATATTGATGCGTTTTTTCTGGCGCTCAGATTGCTTTATGATGAACCTAATTCAGTGGATCAGGCAGAGAAAAATTTGCTGGCTCTGTGTCAGGGTCAGGATGAGGTAGAGATATATTGTCAGAAGTTTAGGAAGTGGTCTGTGCTCACTCAATGGAATGAATGTGCGCTGGCAGCAATTTTCAGAAAGGGTCTCTCTGAAGCCCTTAAGGATGTCATGGTGGGATTTCCTATGCCTGCTGGTCTGAATGAGTCTATGTCTTTGGCCATTCAGATCGGTCGACGCTTGCGTGAGCGTAAAACTGTGCACCATTTGGCGGTATTATCTGAGCATAAACCTGAGCCTATGCAGTGTGATAGGACTTTGACCAGAGCTGAACGGCAAGAACACAGACGTCAGAATGGGCTGTGTTTCTACTGTGGTGATTCCACTCATGCTATCTCCGATTGTCCTAAGCGCACTAAGCGGTTCGCTAGGTCTGCCACCATTGGTACGGTACAGTTGAAATTTCTTTTGTCCGTTACTTTGATCTGCTCTTTGTCATCCTATTCTGTCATGGCATTTGTGGATTCAGGCGCTGCCCTGAATTTGATGGACTTGGAGTATGCTAGGCGCTGTGGGTTTTTCTTGGAGCCCTTGCAGTATCCTATTCCATTGAGAGGAATTGATGCTACGCCTTTGGCCAAGAATAAGCCTCAGTATTGGACCCAGCTGACCATGTGTATGGCTCCTGCGCATCAGGAGGATATTCGCTTTTTGGTGTTGCATAATCTGCATGATGTGGTCGTGTTGGGGTTGCCATGGCTACAAGTCCATAACCCAGTATTGGATTGGAAATCAATGTCTGTGTCCAGCTGGGGTTGTCAGGGGGTACATGGTGGTGTTCCATTTCTGTCTATTTCATCATCCACCCCTTCTGAGGTCCCAGAGTTCTTGTCGGATTACCGGGATGTATTTGATGAGCCCAAGTCCAGTGCCCTACCTCCGCATAGGGATTGCGATTGTGCTATCAATTTGATTCCTGGTAGTAAGTTTCCTAAAGGTCGACTGTTTAATTTGTCTGTGCCTGAGCACGCCGCTATGCGGTCATATTCGCCCGTCGTCGCCATTGGGAGCAGGGTTCTTTTTTGTGGCCAAGAAGGATGGTTCGCTGAGACCTTGTATTGACTACCGCCTTCTAAATAAAATCACAGTCAAATTTCAGTACCCCTTGCCGCTGCTGTCTGATTTGTTTGCTCGGATTAAGGGGGCTAGTTGGTTCACCAAGATAGATCTTCGTGGTGCGTATAATCTTGTGCGTATTAAACGGGGCGATGAATGGAAAACAGCATTTAATACGCCCGAGGGCCATTTTGAGTACCTGGTTATGCCATTCGGGCTTTCTAATGCTCCATCAGTGTTTCAGTCCTTTATGTATGACATCTTCCGAGAGTACCTGGATAAATTCCTGATTGTATGCTTGGATGATATTTTGGTCTTCTCGGATGATTGGGAGTCTCACGTGAAGCAGGTCAGAATGGTGTTCCAGGTCCTGCGTGCAAATTCTTTGTTTGTGAAGGGGTCAAAGTGTCTCTTTGGTGTTCAGAAGGTTTCATTTTTGGGTTTCATTTTTTCCCCTTCTACTATCGAGATGGACCCTGTTAAAGTTCAGGCCATTTATGATTGGACTCAGCCGACATCTCTGAAGAGTCTGCAAAAGTTCCTGTGCTTTGCTAACTTTTATCGTCGCTTCATCAATAATTTTTCTAGTATTGCTAAACCGTTGACTGATTTAACCAAGAAGGGTGCTGATGTGGTCAATTGGTCTTCTGCTGCTGTGGAAGCTTTTCAAGAGTTGAAGCGTCGTTTTTCTTCTGCCCCGGTGTTGTGCCAACCAGATATTTCGCTCCCGTTCCAGGTCGAGGTTGATGCTTCTGAGATTGGAGCAGGGGCTGTTTTGTCGCAAAGAAGTTCTGATGGCTCGGTGATGAAACCATGTGCCTTCTTTTCCAGGAAGTTTTCGCCTGCTGAGCGTAATTATGATGTTGGCAATCGAGAGTTGTTGGCCATGAAGTGGGCATTCGAGGAGTGGCGGCATTGGCTTGAAGGAGCTAAGCATCGCGTGGTGGTCTTGACTGATCACAAGAACTTGACTTATCTCGAGTCTGCCAAACGGTTGAATCCTAGACAGGCTCGTTGGTCGCTGTTTTTCTCCCGTTTTGACTTTGTGGTTTCGTACCTTCCGGGCTCTAAGAATGTGAAGGCGGATGCCCTTTCTAGGAGTTTTGTGCCCGACTCTCCGGGTTTGCCTGAGCCGGCGGGTATTCTCAAAGAGGGGGTAATTTTGTCTGCCATCTCCCCTGATTTGCGGCGGGTGCTGCAAAAATTTCAGGCTAATAGACCTGACCGTTGCCCAGCGGAGAAACTGTTTGTCCCTGATAAATGAACGAGTAGAGTTATCTCTGAGGTTCATTGTTCGGTGTTGGCTGGTCATCCTGGAATCTTTGGTACCAGAGATTTGGTGGCTAGATCCTTTTGGTGGCCGTCTCTGTCGCGGGATGTGCGTTCGTTTGTGCAGTCCTGTGGGATTTGTGCTCGGGCTAAGCCCCGCTGTTCTCGTGCCAGTGGGTTGCTTTTGCCCTTGCCAGTCCTGAAGAGGCCCTGGACACATATCTCTATGGATTTTATTTCGGATCTCCCCGTCTCTCAAAAGATGTTGGTCATTTGGGTGGTTTGTGATCGCTTCTCTAAGATGGTCCATTTGGTACCCTTGTCTAAATTGCCTTCCTCCTCTGATTTGGTGCCATTGTTTTTCCAGCATGTGGTTCGTTTACATGGCATTCCGGAGAACATCGTTTCTGACAGAGGTTCCCAGTTTGTTTCGGGAAAGTTTTGTCGCAAAGAAGTTCTGATGGCTCGGTGATGAAACCATGCGCCTTCTTTTCCAGGAAGTTTTCACCTGCTGAGCGTAATTATGATGTTGGCAATCGAGAGTTGCAGGCCATGAAGTGGGCATTCGAGGAGTGGCGTCATTGGCTTGAAGGAGCTAAGCATCGCGTGGTGGTCTTGACTAGAGTTGAGCGACCTTGACCTTTTTAGAGTCGAGCCGGGTTTCGCGAAACCCGACTATCTCAAAAGTCGGGTCGAGTGAAATCGGCCAATTATGACGTAAAGTCGGGATCGACCGAAACACGAAACCCAATGCAAGTCAATATGGCAGCATAGTCGGCAGTGAGTGGGGGCCAGGAAAACACCTAGAGTGCCCATTTTAATGTCAAAACCATCCATTCTTCTTAATGAAGCTTGTCAAGCGTAATTTACCTTATAATAATTGGAAGGCATTTGAAATTGGGGGTCATTTGGCTAAAGTTGTGGTGGGTAGGGCTGGTTCAAGTAATTAGTGGGCCCAGGAAATCTGGACCACGTCACGGCAGTGGAGCAGGGAGAGGTAAGTATTTCAACTTTGCAAGTGCTGTGAACCTGAGCAAGCAGGGGGGGCCCACTCGTTGGCATTGGCACTGGCACAGGGCCCCTCAAAGTACAGCGGTGTGTTTGCACGGCGGGGGCGCCTCCCACCGGCAGCAACACTTTTGCGTACTATGAGAGGCCCTGTGCCAGTGACGTCGCCAACTAGTATTCCTCCCCCCACCTGATGAAGGAACCTGCACTTTCATCTGCACCTTCCTCTTTGTCCCCGTGTAAGGTGGTATGGTATGCGGGAAGAGCAACCTGACTTTCAGCAGGGTCACAATGTTGTTGTGTAGCGTGCACGGGGAATGTTGCGTTATGGGTCAATGTACCAGCAGACTCATCTATCACTGGCTGGGCAATGGGCAGGATGAGGAGGAAACACAGATATAGGCCCAAATAATAAAGTGGGCTAAATGCAGTTCAAAATTGGTAACACAGGAATAACCAGGGGGCATTGCAGTGGAGGACAACTGGAATGAGAGGCTGACACAGAGAGTAGGCCCAAATCAGTAAGTAGTCGAAATGCAGTTCAAAATTGGCAACCGTAGTAAACAGGCGGCACAGCTTTGTTCAGTGGAGGAGAACAGCAAGGAGTGGCAGACACCGATAGTAGGCCCCAACCCAACTAGTAGGCCAAATGCAGTCTAACATTAACAACTACTTAACGAGCGCCTGAAAACGGAATTTCAGGACAGGAAACCAGGAGAACAGCAAGGAGCGGCAGACACTGTTAGTAGACCCCAAACCAACTAGTACGCCAAATGCAGTTGTTCCATTTAACCACAATTTAACGAGAGCCTGAAGATAGAAGCTCAGGAAAGGCAACCTGGAGAACACCTTGGAGTGGAACACACCATCTCTCTCCACCCCATACCCATTTTGTAGGCCTAATGCAGTGTAGTTTTCTACAACTACTAAACGAGAGTCGGAAGATCGAAGCAATGGCGAGGAAACCTGGAGAACACCTTGGAGTGGAACACACCATCTCTCTCCACCCCATAGCCAATTTGGAGGCCTAATGCAGTGTAGTTTCCAACAACTACTAAACGAGAGCATTAAGATCGAAGCTCTGGAAAGGCAACCTGGAGAACACCTTGGAGTTGAACACACCATCTCTCTCCACCCTATACCCATTTTGTAGGCCTAATGCAGTGTAGTTTTCTACAACTACTAAACGAGAGTCTGAAGACCGAAGCAATGGCAAGGCAACCTGGGGAACACCTTGGAGTGTATCACACCATCTCTCTCCACCCGATACCCATTTTGTAGGCCTAATGCAGTGTAGTTTTCTACAACTACTAAACAAGAGTCGGAAGACCGAAGCAATGGCGAGGAAACCTGGAGAACACCTTGGAGTGTAACACACCATCTCTCTCCACCCCATACCCATTTTGTAGGCCTAATGCAGTGTAGTTTTCTACAACTACTAAACGAGAGTCGGAAGACCGAAGCAATGGCAAGGAAACCTGGGGAACACCTTGGAGTGTAACACACCATCTCTCTCCACCCGATACCCATTTTGTAGGCCTAATGCAGTGTAGTTTTCTACAACTACTAAACGAGAGTCTGAAGACCGAAGCAATGGCAAGGAAACCTGGGGAACACCTTGGAGTGTAACACACCATCTCTCTCCACCCGATACCCATTTTGTAGGCCTAATGCAGTGTAGTTTTCTACAACTACTAAACGAGAGTCTGAAGACCGAAGCAATGGCAAGGAAACCTGGGGAACACCTTGGAGTGTAACACACCATCTCTCTCCACCCGATACCCATTTTGTAGGCCTAATGCAGTGTAGTTTTCTACAACTACTAAACGAGAGTCGGAAGACCGAAGCAATGGCAAGGCAACCTGGGGAACACCTTGGAGTGTAACACACCATCTCTCTCCACCCGATACCCATTTTGTAGGCCTAATGCAGTGTAGTTTTCTACAACTACTAAACGAGAGTCGGAAGATCGAAGCAATGGCGAGGAAACCTGGAGAACACCTTGGAGTGTAACACACCATCTCTCTCCACCCCATACCTATTTTGTAGGCCTAATGCTGTGTAGTTTTCTACAACTACTAAACGAGAGTCGGAAGACCGAAGCAATGGCAAGGCAACCTGGGGAACACCTTGGAGTGTAACACACCATCTCTCTCCACCCGATACCCATTTTGTAGGCCTAATGCAGTGTAGTTTTCTACAACTACTAAACGAGAGTCGGAAGACCGAAGCAATGGCAAGGCAACCTGGGGAACACCTTGGAGTGTAACACACCATCTCTCTCCACCCGATACCCATTTTGTAGGCCTAATGCAGTGTAGTTTTCTACAACTACTAAACGAGAGTCGGAAGACCGAAGCAATGGCAAGGCAACCTGGGGAACACCTTGGAGTGTAACACACCATCTCTCTCCACCCGATACCCATTTTGTAGGCCTAATGCGGTGTAGTTTTCTACAACTACTAAACGAGAGTCGGAAGATCGAAGCAATGGCGAGGAAACCTGGAGAACACCTTGGAGTGTAACACACCATCTCTCTCCACCCCATACCCATTTTGTAGGCCTAATGCAGTGTAGTTTTCTACAACTACTAAACGAGAGTCGGAAGACCGAAGCAATGGCAAGGAAACCTGGGGAACACCTTGGAGTGTAACACATCATCTCTCTCCACCCCATACCCAATTTGTAGGCCAAATGCAGCCTACTTTCCGACAACTACTAAACGAGAGCATGAAGATCGAAGCTCAGGAAAGGCAACCTGGGGAACACCTTGGAGTGTAACACACCCTCTCTCTACACCACGGAAGGGCTGATTCTTAGGAAGGCTGTCGGAAAGAAGCAGGGCGCGTCCGAGGGTGATTATATTCTTATTAGGTATATACTCACCCTCGGACGCGCCCTGCTTCTTTATTTGTAATGAATGTTTATTTGCAATGTGGTTTTGACTTACTCAATTTTTTTGTTAAATAATGATTTTATTATTTTCATTGTTTTGCATCTTCTTGGCAATAATATAAAGAAGACGCAACAGGACAACACTCGGTGGATGCCATATCTGTGTTTTAAATTGAAAAAAACTTTCAGTTAACTACTTGCAGGAGAAAGTTATTGTAGCTGGTGGCCATTTTTAGTACTGTACCAGATTTTTGTTGTATGTGTTTGTTTTTAATGTTAAAATGTCTGCATTTGATATCTCTCCAGTATTTTCTTTTTTATAAGCAAAATACTTATTTTTATATTTTCTGATGTTGGTTCAAGGGGTACACGGGCAGCAGTAGACAGGTCAGTGGAGGCCTAGTGGAAGGAGGGACCGCAGACAGGCTTCGAAGGCCTAACATAATAAATTGGGCTGGCTGTAGGCAATTTAAAATTGGTTCCAGGGGAACACGGGCAGCAGTGGTCTGGTCAGTGTAGTAATAGTGGAAAGAACGGGCCGCAGACAGGCTTCGAAGGCCTAACATAACAAAAATTGGGATGTAGGCAATTTACAATTGGTTCCAGGGGAACACAGACAGCAGTAGACAGGTCAGTGGAGGCCTAGTGGAAGGAGGGACCGCAGACAGGCTTCGAAGCCCTAACATAATAAATTGGGCTGACTGTAGGCAATTTAAAATTGGTTCCAGGGGAACACGGGCAGCAGTAGACAGGTCAGTGGAGGCCTAGTGGAAGGAGGGACCGCAGACAGGCTTCGAAGCCCTAACATAATAAATTGGGCTGGCTGTAGGCAATTTAAAATTGGTTCCAGGGGAACACGGGCAGCAGTGGCCTGGTCAGTGTAGTAGTAGTGGAAAGAACGGGCCGCAGACAGGCTTCGAAGGCCTAACATAATAAATTGGGCTGGCTGTAGGCAATTTAAAATTGGTTCCAGGGGAACACGGGCAGCAGTGGCCTGGTCAGTGTAGTAATAGTGGAAAGAACGGGCCGCAGACAGGCTTCGAAGGCCTAACATAACAAAAATTGGGATGTAGGCAATTTACAATTGGTTCCAGGGGAACACGGACAGCAGTAGACAGGTCAGTGGAGGCCTAGTGGAAGGAGGGACCGCAGACAGGCTTCGAAGCCCTAACATAATAAATTGGGCTGGCTGTAGGCAATTTAAAATTGGTTCCAGGGGAACACGGGCAGCAGTAGACAGGTCAGTGGAGGCCTAGTGGAAGGAGGGACCGCAGACAGGCTTCGAAGCCCTAACATAATAAATTGGGCTGGCTGTAGGCAATTTAAAATTGGTTCCAGGGGAACAAGGGCAGCAGTGGCCTGGTCAGTGTAGTAGTAGTGGAAAGAACGGGCCGCAGACAGGCTTCGAAGGCCTAACATAACAAAAATTGGGATGTAGGCAATTTACAATTGGTTCCAGGGGAACACGGACAGCAGTAGACAGGTCAGTGGAGGCCTAGTGGAAGGAGGGACCGCAGACAGGCTTCGAAGCCCTAACATAATAAATTGGGCTGGCTGTAGGCAATTTAAAATTGGTTCCAGGGGAACACGGGCAGCAGTGGCCTGGTCAGTGTAGTAGTAGTGGAAAGAACGGGCCGCAGACAGGCTTCGAAGGCCTAACATAATAAATTGGGCTGGCTGTAGGCAATTTAAAATTGGTTCCAGGGGAACACGGGCAGCAGTGGCCTGGTCAGTGTAGTAGTAGTGGAAAGAACGGGCCGCAGACAGGCTTCGAAGGCCTAACATAACAAAAATTGGGATGTAGGCAATTTACAATTGGTTCCAGGGGAACACGGACAGCAGTAGACAGGTCAGTGGAGGCCTAGTGGAAGGAGGGACCGCAGACAGGCTTCGAAGCCCTAACATAATAAATTGGGCTGGCTGTAGGCAATTTAAAATTGGTTCCAGGGGAACACGGGCAGCAGTAGACAGGTCAGTGGAGGCCTAGTGGAAGGAGGGACCGCAGACAGGCTTCGAAGCCCTAACATAATAAATTGGGCTGGCTGTAGGCAATTTAAAATTGGTTCCAGGGGAACACGGGCAGCAGTGGCCTGGTCAGTGTAGTAGTAGTGGAAAGAACGGGCCGCAGACAGGCTTCGAAGGCCTAACATAACAAAAATTGGGATGTAGGCAATTTACAATTGGTTCCAGGGGAACACGGACAGCAGTAGACAGGTCAGTGAAGGCCTAGTGGAAGGAGGGACCGCAGACAGGCTTCGAAGCCCTAACATAATAAATTGGGCTGGCTGTAGGCAATTTAAAATTGGTTCCAGGGGTACAAGGGCAGCAGTGGTATGGTCAGTGGAGGCCTAGTGGAAGGAGGGACCGCAGACAGGCTTCGAAGGCCTAACATAATAAATTGGGCTGGCTGTAGGCAATTTAAAATTGGTTCCAGGGGAACACGGGCAGCAGTGGCCTGGTCAGTGTAGTAGTAGTGGAAAGAACGGGCCGCAGACAGGCTTCGAAGGCCTAACATAACAAAAATTGGGCTGTAGGCAATTTAAAATTGGTTCCAGGGGAACACGGGCAGCAGTAGACAGGTCAGTGGAGGCCTAGTGGAAGGAGGGACCGCAGACAGGCTTCGAAGCCCTAACATAATAAATTGGGCTGGCTGTAGGCAATTTAAAATTGGTTCCAGGGGAACACGGGCAGCAGTGGCCTGGTCAGTGTAGTAGTAGTGGAAAGAACGGGCCGCAGACAGGCTTCGAAGGCCTAACATAATAAATTGGGCTGGCTGTAGGCAATTTAAAATTGGTTCCAGGGGAACACGGGCAGCAGTGGCCTGGTCAGTGTAGTAGTAGTGGAAAGAACGGGCCACAGACAGGCTTCGAAGGCCTAACATAACAAAAATTGGGATGTAGGCAATTTACAATTGGTTCCAGGGGAACACGGACAGCAGTAGACAGGTCAGTGGAGGCCTAGTGGAAGGAGGGACTGCAGACAGGCTTCGAAGCCCTAACATAATAAATTGGGCTGGCTGTAGGCAATTTAAAATTGGTTCCAGGGGAACACGGGCAGCAGTAGACAGGTCAGTGGAGGCCTAGTGGAAGGAGGGACCGCAGACAGGCTTCGAAGCCCTAACATAATAAATTGGGCTGGCTGTAGGCAATTTAAAATTGGTTCCAGGGGAACACGGGCAGCAGTGGCCTGGTCAGTGTAGTAGTAGTGGAAAGAACGGGCCGCAGACAGGCTTCGAAGGCCTAACATAACAAAAATTGGGATGTAGGCAATTTACAATTGGTTCCAGGGGAACACGGACAGCAGTAGACAGGTCAGTGGAGGCCTAGTGGAAGGAGGGACCGCAGACAGGCTTCGAAGCCCTAACATAATAAATTGGGCTGACTGTAGGCAATTTAATATTGGTTCCAGGGGTACAAGGGCAGCAGTGGTATGGTCAGTGGAGGCCTAGTGGAAGGAGGGACCGCAGACAGGCTTCGAAGGCCTAACATAATAAATTGGGCTGGCTGTAGGCAATTTAAAATTGGTTCCAGGGGAACACGGGCAGCAGTGGCCTGGTCAGTGTAGTAGTAGTGGAAAGAACGGGCCGCAGACAGGCTTCGAAGGCCTAACATAACAAAAATTGGGCTGTAGGCAATTTAAAATTGGTTCCAGGGGAACACGGGCAGCAGTAGACAGGTCAGTGGAGGCCTAGTGGAAGGAGGGACCGCAGACAGGCTTCGAAGCCCTAACATAATAAATTGGGCTGGCTGTAGGCAATTTAAAATTGGTTCCAGGGGAACACGGGCAGCAGTAGACAGGTCAGTGGAGGCCTAGTGGAAGGAGGGACCGCAGACAGGCTTCGAAGCCCTAACATAATAAATTGGGCTGGCTGTAGGCAATTTAAAATTGGTTCCAGGGGAACACGGGCAGCAGTGGCCTGGTCAGTGTATTAGTAGTGGAAAGAACGGGCCGCAGACAGGCTTCGAAGGCCTAACATAACAAAAATGTCAATACAATGGCATTGACAGTGCCAGGCATTGAAGGATGTCAGCGCATAGACTAAACATTGGTGGAGCTGTGAGAGAAAATTTTGCAAGTGGTAGAGCACTGTTTGAGCTGGGGGGGGACTGTCTTGTGGCCGGCGGTACAGGCCCAGGGCCCCTCATATTACAACGGTGTGTCTGACGTTGGGTGCGCACCACCACCGCCAGACACTTTATTGTACTATGAGGGACCTAGTGGCAGTGCCGTTGACCAAAAGCGGGCACACCCACCTCTTTAGACAAACAGTACTCTCACGGGTGCTGGCGCCAAGTGGCGATACCACGGCCCCGTGTGGGGACTTTGGCCATTTAGGGAGGTGTTAACATGTCGGATGCTGGACAATCAGGTGCTGCAAATTACGAGATTGGAAAAGTCGTTCAGAATAGTTCACAGGCAAGACCTTTACATAGGAAAGCTAGGTGTCAGCCGGGCAAGGTGGGGCAAAAGATTTCGAAATCCAGTTGTGGTTCATTTTAATGAAGGTTAGATCATCTACATTTTGGGTAGCCAGACGAGTCCTTTTTTCTGTTAGTATTGAACCTGCAGCACTGAATACTCTTTGTGATAGGACACTAGCTGCCGGGCAAGCAAGCTCCTGCAATGCATATTCTGCCAATTCTGGCCAGGTGTCTAATTTTGATGCCCAGTAATCAAATGGGAATGACGGTTGAGGGAGAACGTCGATAAGGGATGAAAAATAGTTAGTTACCATACTGGACAAATGTTGTCTCCTGTCACTTTGAATTGATGCTGCAGTATCTGTCCTGTCTGCGGTCATAGCAAAATCACTCCACAACCTGGTCAGAAAACCCCTCTGGCCAACGCCACTTCTGATTTCTGCCCCTCTAACACCTCTGGTCTGCTGGCCCCTGCAGCTCGTGTTAGAACGATCACGGGCGCTGTGTGCAGGGAATGCCAGAAGCAAACGGTCAACAAGAGTTGATTGTTTGGTTGCTAATATTAGTTCCAAGTTCTCATGTGGCATTATATTTTGCAATTTGCCTTTATAGCGAGGATCAAGGAGGCAGGCCAACCAGTAATCGTCATCGTTCATCATTTTTGTTATGCGTGTGTCCCTTTTGAGGATACGTAAGGCATAATCCGCCATGTGGGCCAAAGTTCCAGTTCTCAAATCTGTGGTTGTGCTTGGTTGAGGGGCAGTTTCAGGCAAATCCACGTCACTTGTGTCCCTCCAAAAACCAGAACCCGGCCTTGCCGCGCCAACAATTTCCACTGGCCCCGGAAAAGCTTCCTCATTAAAAATATAATCATCCCCATCATCCTCCTCGTCCTCCTCCTCCTCTTCGCCCGCTACCTCGTCCTGTACATTGCCCTGGCCAGACAATGGCTGACTGTCATCAAGGCTTTCCTCTTCCTCAGCTGCAGACGCCTGATCCTTTATGTGCGTCAAACTTTGCATCAGCAGACGCATTAGGGGGATGCTCATGCTTATTATGGCGTTGTCTGCACTAACCAGCCGTGTGCATTCCTCAAAACACTGAAGGACTTGACACATGTCTTGAATCTTCGACCACTGCACACCTGACAACTCTATGTCTGCCATCCTACTGCCTGCCCGTGTATGTGTATCCTCCCACAAAAACATAACAGCCCGCCTCTGTTCACACAGTCTCTGAAGCATGTGCAGTGTTGAGTTCCACCTTGTTGCAACGTCTATGATTAGGCGATGCTGGGGAAGGTTCAAAGAACGCTGATAGGTCTGCATACGGCTGGAGTGTACGGGCGAACGGCGGATATGTGAGCAAAGTCCACGCACTTTGAGGAGCAGGTCGGATAACCCCGGATAACTTTTCAGGAAGCACTGCACCACCAGGTTTAAGGTGTGAGCCAGGCAAGGAATGTGTTTCAGTTGGGAAAGGGAGATGGCAGCCATGAAATTCCTTCCGTTATCACTCACTACCTTGCCTGCCTCAAGATCTACAGTGCCCAGCCACGACTGCGTTTCTTTCTGCAAGAACTCGGACAGAACTTCAGTGGTGTGTCTGTTGTCGACCCAAACACTTCATAGCCAATACAGCCTGCTGACGTTTGCCAGTAGCTGCCCCATAATGGGAGACCTGGTGTGCAACAGTGGCAGCTGCGGATGGAGTGGTTGTGCGACTGCGGTCTGTGGACGAGGTCTCGCTTCTGCAGGAGGATGAGGAGGAGGAGGAGGGGGTGCGAACGGCTACAGCCAACTGTTTCCTAGACCGTGGGCTAGGCAGAACTGTCCCAAACTTGCTGTCCCCTGTGGACCCTGCATCCACCACATTTACCCAGTGTGCCGTGATGGACACGTAACGTCCCTGGCCATGCCTACTGGTCCATGCATCTGTTGTCAGGTGCACCTTTGTGCTCACAGATTGCCTGAGTGCATGGACGATGCGCTCTTTAACATGCTGATGGAGGGCTGGGATGGCTTTTCTGGAAAAAAAGTGTCGACTGGGTAGCTCGTAGCGTGGTACAGCGTAGTCCATCAGGGCTTTGAAAGCTTCGCTTTCAACTAACCGGTATGGCATCATCTCTAACGAGATTAGTCTAGCTATGTGGGCGTTCAAACCCTGTGTACGCGCATGCGAGGCTAAGTACTTCCTTTTTCTAACCATAGTCTCATGTAGGGTGAGCTGGACTGGAGAGCTGGAGATCGTGGAACTAGCGGGGGTGCCGGTGGACATGGCAGACTGAGAGACGGTGGGAGATGGTATTGTTGCCGCCGGTGCCCTAGATGCAGTGTTTCCTACTACGAAACTGGTGATTCCCTGACCCTGACTTCTTTGGCCTGGCAAAGAAACCTGCACAGATACTGCAGGTGGTGCAGAAAATGGTGGCCCTACACTGCCGGAAGGGATGTTGCGTTGATGACTAGCTTCATTGGCCGAGGGTGCTACAACCTTAAGGGACGTTTGGTAGTTAGTCCAAGCTTGCAAATGCATGGTGGTTAAATGTCTATGCATGCAACTTGTATTGAGACTTTTCAGATTCTGCCCTCTGCTTAAGGTAGTTGAACATTTTTGACAGATGACTTTGCGCTGATCAATTGGATGTTGTTTAAAAAAATGCCAGACTGCACTCTTTCTAGCATTGGATACCTTTTCAGGCATTGCAGACTGAGCTTTAACCGGATCGCCACGCTGTCCTCCAACAGGTTTTGACTTTGCCACGCGTTTTGGGCAAGATACGGGCCCGGCAGATGGAACCTGTTGCGATGTTGATGCCTGCTGCGGCCCCTCCTCCTCCGCTTCAGAACTGCTGCCGCCTGCACCCTGTTCCCCCAATGGCTGCCAATCGGGGTCAAGAACTGGGTAATCTATTACCTCTTCTTGTAGCTCGTGTGCAACTTCGTCTGTGTCACCGTGTCGGTCGGTGGTATAGCGTTCGTGATGGGGCAACATAGTCTCATCAGGGTCTGATTCTTGATCAGCACCCTGCGAGGGCAATGTTGTGGTCTGAGTCAAAGGACCAGCATAGTAGTCTGGCTGTGGCTGTGCATCAGTGCACTCCATGTCAGATTCAACTTGTAATGGGCATGGACTGTTAACTGCTTCACTTTCTAAGCCAGGGACGGTATGTGTAAAGAGCTCCATGGAGTAACCCGTTGTGTCGCCTGCTGCATTCTTCTCTGTTGTTGTTTTTGCTGAAGAGGACAAGGAAGCGACTTGTCCCTGACCGTGAACATCCACTAACGACGCGCTGCTTTTACTTTTACCAGTTTCACGAGAGGAGGCAAAAGAGCTAGAGGCTGAGTCAGCAAGATAAGCCAAAACTTGCTCTTGCTGCTCCGGCTTTAAAAGCGGTTTTCCTACTCCCAGAAAAGGGAGCGTTCGAGGCCTTGTGTAGCCAGACGACGAACCTGGCTCCACAGCTCCAGACTTAGGTGCAATATTTTTTTTCCCACGACCACCTGATGCTCCACCACTACCACTACCCTCATTACCAGCTGACAATGAACGCCCCCGGCCACGACCTCTTCCACCAGACTTCCTCATTGTTTTAAAAACGTTACCAAACTAACGGTATTTGTTGCTGTCACACAACTTACACGGTCAGCTATAACTTCAGTATGATTTAGCTACCCCTTTACAGGTGGGTGAGACCACAACGAAAATCAGGCACAATGTTACACACTCTGTTGTTGGTGGCAACAAATGAGAGAGATGCCACACACGCAGGACTATCACTGAAGCGCAAATGTAAATATTAATCTCCCACTGATTTGTGTTTTTTTTTTTAAAAGGGAGACTTTAGAAAAAAATAAAAAATAAAAAAAAATGATTTTTTAAGGAAGAATTTATAAACCAAATAAAATGAAATGATTGTTTCAGGGAGAATTTAGAAAACAAATTAAAAAAAATAGGCTTTCTATGGCCCACTGAGTGAGAGAGGACGCACACAGGAGTCAGGAGTGGCACACAAGCCCAGAGGCCAATATTTATCTCCCACTGATTGATTTAGTGATTTTTTCAGGTAGATTTTGGAACCCAAATCAAGCAAAAAAATTAATAGGCTTTCTATGGCCCACAATTGGAGAGAGAGAGATGGCACACCCAGGAGTCAAGACTGGCACACAAGCAGAAAGGGCAATATTAATCTCCCACTGATTTGATTTTTTTTTTTTTTCAGGGAGACTTTAGAAAAAAAAATACAAAAAAATGAATTTTTCAGGAAGAATTTAGAAACAAAATAAAATAAAATGATTGTTTCAGGGAGAATTTAGAAAACAAATAAAAAAAATAGGCTTTGTAGGGCCCACTGAGTGAGAGAGGACGCACACAGGAGTCAGGAGTGGCACACAAGCCCAGAGGCCAATATTTATCTCCCACTGATTGATTTAGTGATTTTTTCAGGTAGATTTTGGAACCCAAATCAAGCAAAAAAATTAATAGGCTTTCTATGGCCCACAATTGGAGAGAGAGATGGCACACCCAGGAGTCAAGACTGGCACACAAGCAGAAAGGGCAATATTAATCTCCCACTGATTTGATTTTTTTTTTTTTTTCAGGGAGACTTTAGAAAAAAAAAAATACAAAAAAAATGATTTTTTCAGGAATAATTTAGAAACCAAATAAAATAAAATGATTTTTTCAGGGAGAATTTAGAAAACAAATAAAACAAAAAATATGCTTTCTAGGGCCCACTGAGTGAGAGATGACGCACACAGGAGTCAGGAGTGGCACACAAGCCCAGAGGCCAATATTTATCTCCCACTGATTGATTTAGTGATTTTTTCAGGTAGATTTTGGAACCCAAATCAAGCAAAAAAATTAATAGGCTTTCTATGGCCCACAATTGGAGAGAGAGAGATGGCACACCCAGGAGTCAAGACTGGCACACAAGCAGAAAGGGCAATATTAATCTCCCACTGATTTGATTTTTTTTTTTTTTTCAGGGAGACTTTAGAAAAAAAAATACAAAAAAATGAATTTTTCAGGAAGAATTTAGAAACAAAATAAAATAAAATGATTGTTTCAGGGAGAATTTAGAAAACAAATAAAAAAAAAATAGGCTTTGTAGGGCCCACTGAGTGAGAGAGGACGCACACAGGAGTCAGGAGTGGCACACAAGCCCAGAGGCCAATATTTATCTCCCACTGATTGATTTAGTGATTTTTTCAGGTAGATTTTGGAACCCAAATCAAGCAAAAAAATTAATAGGCTTTCTATGGCCCACAATTGGAGAGAGAGATGGCACACCCAGGAGTCAAGACTGGCACACAAGCAGAAAGGGCAATATTAATCTCCCACTGATTTGATTTTTTTTTTTTTTTCAGGGAGACTTTAGAAAAAAAAAATACAAAAAAAATGATTTTTTCAGGAATAATTTAGAAACCAAATAAAATAAAATGATTTTTTCAGGGAGAATTTAGAAAACAAATAAAACAAAAAATATGCTTTCTAGGGCCCACTGAGTGAGAGATGACGCACACAGGAGTCAGGAGTGGCACACAAGCCCAGAGGCCAATATTTATCTCCCACTGATTGATTTAGTGATTTTTTCAGGTAGATTTTGGAACCCAAATCAAGCAAAAAAATTAATAGGCTTTCTATGGCCCACAATTGGAGAGAGAGAGATGGCACACCCAGGAGTCAAGACTGGCACACAAGCAGAAAGGGCAATATTAATCTCCCACTGATTTGATTTTTTTTTTTTTTTTTCAGGGAGACTTTAGAAAAAAAAAATACAAAAAAAATGATTTTTTTCAGGAATAATTTAGAAACCAAATAAAATAAAATGATTTTTTCAGGGAGAATTTAGAAAACAAATAAAACAAAAAATTGGCTTTCTAGGGCCCACTGAGTAAGAGATGACGCACACAGGAGTCAGGAGTGGCACACAAGCCCAGAGGCCAATATTTATCTCCCACTGATTGATTTATTGATTTTTTCAGGTAGAATTTAGAACCCAAATCAACCAAAAAAATAAATAGGCTTTCTATGGCCCACTATTTGTGAGAGAGATGGCACGCTCAGGACTGGCACACAAGCCCAAAGGCCAATATTAATCTCCCACTTTTTTTTTTTTTTTCCAGGGAAAATTTATAAACCCAATAAAAAAAATAATAAATAGGCTTTCTATGGCCCACTATCTGGGAGAGAGAGATGGCACGCTTAGGACTGGCACACAAGCCCAAAGGCCAATATTAATCGCCCACTGATTGAATTATTGATTTTTTCAGGTAGAATTTAGAACCCAAATCAACCAAAAAAATAAATAGGCTTTCTATGGCCCACTATTTGTGAGAGAGATGGCACGCTCAGGACTGGCACACAAGCCCAGAGGCCAATATTAATCTCCCACTTTTTTTTTTTTTTTCCAGGGAAAATTTATAAACCCAATAAAAAAAATAATAAATAGGCTTTCTATGGCCCACTATCTAAGAGAGAGAGATGGCACGCTTAGGACTGGCACACAAGCCCAAAGGCCAATATTAATCTCCCACTGATTGATTTATTGATTTTTTCAGGTAGAATTTAGAACCCAAATAAAGCAAAAAAATTAATAGGCTTTCTATGGCCCACTGAGTGAGAGATGGCACACACAGGAGTAAGGAGTGGCACACAAGCCCGAGGCCAATATTTTTCTCCCACTGATTGATGTTGTGATTTTTTCAGGTAGATTTTGGAACCCAAATCAAGCAAAAAAATAAATAGGCTTTCTATGGCCCACTGAGTGAGAGATGGCACACACAGGAGTAAGGAGTGGCACACAAGCCCTGAGGCCAATATTTTTCTCCCACTGATTGATGTAGTGATTTTTTCAGGTAGATTTTAGAACCCAAATCAAGCAAAAAAATAAATAGGCTTTCTATGGCCCACTGAGTGAGAGATGACACAGACAGGGATGGCACTCTAACAGAAATGCCAATCTTAATCTCCCACAAAAAAAAAAAAAAAAAAAAAAAAGGAACTGTCCTTCAATTACTATCTCCCTGCAGTAATCTCAGCCAGGTATGGCAGGCAGCAATAAGGAGTGGACTGATGCACAAATTAAATAAAAAGTGTGGACAAACAAACAAGATAGCTGTGCAGAAAGGAAGGAACAAGAGGATTTGTGCTTTGAAAAAAGCAGTTGGTTTGCACAGCGGCGTACACACAGCAATGCAGCTATCAGGGAGCCTTCTAGGGCAGCCCAATGAGCTACAGCGCTGAGGGGAGAAAAAAAAAAAAATGTAGCTTCCACTGTCCCTGCACACCGAAGGTGGTGTTGGGCAGTGGAAATCGCTACAGCACAAGCGGTTTCGTGGTTAATGGACCCTGCCTAACGCTATCCCTGCTTCTGACGAAGCGGCAGCAACCTCTCCCTAAGCTCAGATCAGCAGCAGTAACATGGCGGTCGGCGGGAACGCCCCTTTATAGCCCCTGTGACGCCGCGGACAGCAAGCCAATCACTGCACTGCCCTTCTCTAAGATGGTGGGGACCAGGACCTATGTCATCACGCTGCCCACACTCTGCGTTTACCTTCATTGGCTGAGAAATGGCGCTTTTCGCGTCATTGAAACGCGACTTTGGCGCGAAAGTCGCGTACCGCATGGCCGACCCCGCACAGGGGTCGGATCGGGTTTCATGAAACCCAACTTTGTCAAAAGTCGGCGACTTTTGAAAATGTTCGACCCGTTTCGCTCAACCCTAGTCTTGACTGATCACAAGAACTTGAGTTATCTCGAGTCTGCCAAACGGTTGAATCCTAGACAGGCTCGTTGGTCGTTGTTTTTCTCCCGTTTTGACTTTGTGGTTTCGTACCTTCCGGGCTCTAAAAATGTGAAGGCAGATGCCCTGTCTAGGAGTTTTGTGCCCGACTCTCCGGGTTTGCCTGAGCCGATGGGTATTCTCAAAGAGGGGGTAATTTTGTCTGCCATCTCCCCTGATTTGCGGCGGGTGCTGCAAAAATTTCAGGCTAATAGACCTGACCGTTGCCCAGCGGAGAAACTGTTTGTCCCTGATAGGTGGACGAGTAGAGTTATCTCTGAGGTTCATGGTTCTGTGTTGGCTGGTCATCCTGGAATCTTTGGTACCAGAGATTTGGTGGCTAGATCCTTTTGGTGGCCGTCTCTGTCGTGGGATGTGCGTTCTTTTGTGCAGTCCTGTGGGATTTGTGCTCGGGCTAAGCCCTGCTGTTCTCGTGCCAGTGGGTTGCTTTTACCCTTGCCAGTCCCGAAGAGGCCCTGGACACATATCTCTATGGATTTTATTTTGGATCTCCCCGTCTCTCAAAGAATGTCGGTCATTTGGGTGGTTTGTGATCGCTTCTCTAAGATGGTCCATTTGGTACCCTTGTCTAAATTGCCTTCCTCCTCTGATTTGGTGCCATTGTTCTTCCAGCATGTGGTTCGTTTACATGGCATTCCGGAGAACATCGTTTCTGACAGAGGTTCGCCGGTTTGTTTCGAGGTTTTGGCGAGCTTTTTGTACTAGGATGGGCATTGATTTGTCTTTTTCCTCGGCCTTCCATCCTCAGACAAATGGCCAGACTGAACGAACCAATCAGACCTTGGAAACATATCTGAGATGTTTTGTTTCTGCTGATCAGGATGATTGGGTGTCCTTTTTGCCTTTGGCTGAGATCGCCCTTAATAATTGGGCCAGCTCGGCTACTTTGGTTTCGCCGTTTTTCTGCAATTCTGGTTTCCATCCTCGTTTCTCTTCAGGGCAGGTTGAGTCTTCAGACTGTCCTGGTGTGGATACTGTGGTGGATAGGTTGCAGCAGATTTGGACTCATGTAGTGGACAATTTGACATTGTCCCAGGAGAAGGCTCAACGTTTCGCTAACCGCAGGCGCTGTGTGGGTCCCCGACTTCGTGTTGGGGATTTGGTTTGGTTGTCATCTCGTTATATTCCTATGAAAGTTTCCTCTCCTAAGTTTAAGCCTCGTTTCATTGGTCCGTATAGGATTTCTGAGGTTCTTAATCCTGTGTCTTTTCATTTGACCCTTCCAGCTTCTTTTTCCATCCATAACGTATTCCATAGGTCATTGTTGCGGAGATACGTGGCACCTGTGGTTCCATCCGTTGATCCTCCTGCCCCGGTTTTGGTTGAGGGGGAGTTGGAGTATATAGTGGAGAAGATTTTGGATTCTCGTATTTCGAGACGGAAACTCCAGTACCTGGTTAAGTGGAAGGGTTATGATCAGGAAGATAATTCCTGGGTCTTTGCCTCTGATGTTCATGCTGCCGATCTGGTTCGTGCCTTTCATTTGGCTCATCCTGGTCGTCCTGGGGGCTCTGGTGAGGGTTCGGTGACCCCTCCTCAAGGGGGGGTACTGTTGTGAATTCTGTGGTCAAGCTCCCTCCTGTGGTCATGAGTGGTCATTCGGCTGGTTCTGTCTATGAGCTTCCTCTGGTGGATGTGAGTGGGGCTGCGGCTTCTGAGTTTCCTTCCTCAGGTGACGAGGTTAAGTCGTTAGGTGCTGCTCTATTTAACTCCACCTAGTTCTTTGTTCCTGGCCTCCAGTCAATGTTCCAGTGTTGGTCTTGCTCTCTCCTGGATCGTTCTTGTGGTCTGTCTACCCTGCATAAGCTAAGTTTTGCTGGTGTTACTTTTGTTTGCTATTTTTTCTGTCCAGCTTGCTGTATTGGTTTTTCTTGCTTGCTGGAAGCTCTGAGACGCAGAGGGAGCACCTCCGTACCGTTAGTCGGTGCGGAGGGTCTTTTTGCGCCCTCTGCGTGGTTGTTTGTAGGTTTTTGTGCTGACCGCAAAGCTATCTTTCCTATCCTCGGTCTATTCAGTAAGTCGGGCCTCACTTTGCTAAAATCTATTTCATCTCTGTGTTTGTATTTTCATCTTTACTCACAGTCATTATATGTGGGGGGCTGCCTTTTCCTTGGGGGAATTTCTCTGAGGCAAGGTAGGCTTATCTTTCTATCTTCAGGGCTAGCTAGTTTCTCAGGCTGTGCCCGAGGCGCCTAGGTCTGGTCAGGAGCGCTCCACGGCTACCTCTAGTGTGGTATGATAGGATTAGGGATTGCGGTCAGCAGAGTTCCCACGTCTCAGAGCTCGTCCTATGTTATTAGTAACTATCAGGTCACCTTGTGTGCTCTTAACCACTAGGTCCATTGTGGTTCTGAATCACCAGTTCATAACATTACTCCCCGTGTCCAGGAGAGCCTCTGTTCGGCACCCATTCACCACTACCTGGCACAATTCTGGTTCGCTGCAGGCTGTGCCTGTAGTGGTGCTAGAGACTGGGTGGGCACACATAGACCTCAGACCTGCGTTCCCACAGTCCATGGGCTTACATGTCACTGAACAGTTACTAGCCCCATGCCCAGGCTCTGGTGCAATGTCATGAGTGTATTTATACCGCTCAATCAATTCTATCAGCAGTTCCAGGTTGCCTAGGTCCCTTAGCCCGACCCAACGCTGTATGGTGGCCGGCAGAGCCCTCACCATCCGCTCAGCCACGATTCTCTCAATCATCTCAAATGGGGGGAAAAACTCAGGCTGGAGCCATTCCTCCACCAACTGCAATAAGTCATTTGCTTGAGACCTGGCAGGCTGAGTCTCTACATAGGACCGCTGGTACACCCAATGATCGCCCCTTACCTTTGGGGTCTCTTCACGACTCTGCTGTTCATGCCCCATTTTAGGGGTCTCCTTTTTAACATGCTGAAGCTCTGATAGCTTCCACTGCAGCAGCTCCTGCTGCTGCTGCAGCTGCAGCACTTGCTGCTGCAGAACCTCTTCCTGCGAATGCTGAAACTGCAGCATCTCTTGCTGAAGCCTTTGCTGATTGAAAACAACCTGCTCCAAAAGTTCTTCCATTTCTCCAGCAGACTTGCACAAGGATCTGCAGCACTCTCTGGGCTGTGCCTTAGTTTAAACGACCCGCATTCTTTCCACCATATGTGATGCAGCGGTAGGACCATACGCAGTGAAACGGCGGTGACCCAAGCAAGTTCAAGCAAAACGTTCCTTTATTGTGTTACTTCACACACTTCATACGGCTTCTTCATACAGTCCATTAGAAATACATGGTTTAGTTTGCAGTCAATAAACAGGCCAAACTTCCCCTGTCCAGTTTTCCAGGGTGACCGCACGCCGGTACCAAGTCTCTGTACTCATGCAGTGCACAGCACTCTTTATTCTCCGGATTGCAGCTAGGTAAACATAAGACAGCCAGGGATGCAGGGTGCCAGTCCCTTTGGTTCCTCTTGCCCTTTTGTTGCTCCACACAGATAGAGCTCTGCAGACAACTGCTCTGTCTGCCTCCAAACCAACACTGACACACTTCCCCCTCTACTACAGGGCTTTTAATCAATCACTGCTTCACCATTCTAATTACAGCTACACTTGTGTCTGCAGTACGCCCTCATGGCCTCACTACGCCTCCGTGCACATTCTGGAGAGCCAAAACAGCACCCTCCATTATTTCCTTGAGAGGGTGGTATAAATGGAAGAGGCCATAAAAGAACACATCAGTCCATACAGAAACATGGAAGAAAGGATACATTAAATTGGTTTTAAGCGTCTCATACTAATAGATTAAGGTTGTCCAACACATTTGAACACTATAATATGTATGATGACAGCCCAACAGACAGCTGACATCTACTCTGAATGAAAGGAAAGACTAGCTTATTCTTCTCTTTTATTATATTGAAATCAGTGGCATTACGATTTCATCCATAAACCATTATTTGAACACATGACAGGTATATAATCAGACAGGAAGGCGAGAGCTAAATAAATAGTAAAATCTAAAAGAAGTATATATGACAGATTACATTATTTTCACTTCTCCAGAGCATGTTGTTTTTGCAATTCATTTTAAGGCAACATTTGGAGGTCAGCTTTCATATTGGGATTTCTGATTTTCTTGTCATTTTCATGGAAGATTACTTGATTTCTAGGTCTTTAACTTGTATGTGAGTCACTGTGTCTTGACGTAATACACACGTTCCCTGCCCCAAGTAAAAAACAAATTGTTATATTAAAAACAGAAGACATCGCCAGCCTCTAAAAGTTTATATTTGAGTTGTGATGAATTATTCTTTGATCTGGATCTTGTGTCATTATTGCTTACATCTGTTCAGTAGTATGTGGAAGCATTACTGATTATCCTTACATATTACAGATACAGGCATCGAGGTAATGAGCAAGCGGCACTATACTTGCAAGGTGGAGGTAGTTATAGGATAGCAGATGAGTCAGTAGGAAAGGCTAAAAACTTTTTGCAAGAGGTCAGCTTTCAAGGTGATTATAATGGTTTACAGCAGAGCCTCAGAAGAACAGTAGTATGAAAGTATTGCTAAGAAGACATTTTCTAAAAGGAAAGAAATATGAACTATGTTGCCAGCTGCCAGAGGGAGAAGGAGACTGATTTTGCTCAGAACCTGCCTCCAGCAGCACCAAATAACAGCAGAAGAAAGGAGGAACTGTTAAAGCAAAAAAGAAAATACTGAAAACAGCTAAATTACTTGAAAACAGCTAAAGTGATGGAAGTATTGGATCTTCATAAAGCAAACAGCTGAGTATAGAATCTTATGAGCACCATGGGAGAAAAGTATGCAAATTTGCTCACTTGGAGAATGAAATAAACTGTTTTGCAAGTACCACCTAAGAGAAGTGGCTACCCTATAAGGTAATGTCTGACCCTTTAACAAATGTTAAGAAAGGTTGCTGCCAGGTCATCAATGTAGAACTGAATCCGGCTGAGTGAAGGGCCATGATTTAACGTGGGGGATTTTCTGGTTCTTCCAACAGACACCACTGTATAATACTTTGAAGAATGAAGTTGGCATATTTTTACTGGATGTGTTTTTTTTTTATAATAATGGACACAATACAAAAACATCAAAAGTAAAATTTCTTTTGTGTAGTTCTTCTTGTCTGTGTTATGTGAAATTTATAGAAAACTTTTATGTTTTTGTCCTGTCTGTTCTCTGTCTGCTGTAAATTAGCCTCAGTAAATTATAACTGTTCAAGTTTTTGTACCTCAAAAGATGTGCAATATGAAAAAGGACCATGCAAACCACATCCGTTCTCCATTAGAGAACCCTGAATATCTTGCCATTAGTTCTCCTTCTTGCATAATATGGAATTACAATTATCATAGGCCTTGAGGGATGATAAAACTTTAGGCTCCCATTGTCTATTCATTTTTTTATGCCTGTCTGGCACTGGGACATGAATAATTTCATAGACACTTTGAGTCTCTCTCAATTATTATAGTTCAATTTCTAACCGAAGGTTTTAAATTTTATAACCTAGAATACAAAGTTTTATTTTATCCTTCTACTTAAGTTCATAACTGGAGGCGTGAGGTGAGCTTTGAGCCCAATTGTCCTACATGCAATTTTAATGCGGTTAATTCAGGAAAAACTTGAAATCCTGTTCCTTCAATATTCCTGATCTACAAGTTGATTACAATGTAGCTGCATATGATTTTGATAGCTGTTAACAGGTACTCCTCCCAATCCCTCACCCATATGCATGCACACTTGTATTGAGAGTACATCATACATGTTCCATGTTCATAAATTGAAAGGTGTCACGGCCACTCCTTCTGCGGCTGTGCCTGCTGCTGGACCACCGACACTCCCCCAGCTCATACTTACCCGCTGCGGCACGCTCCTCCTGCAGGCACGCATCCTCTCCTTCATTCTTCCCCGCTCCCTGGTTCTCGTCGGGTGCGCGTACGCACTGCTCACTCCAGCACTTTCTGATTTACAGGCGCTCTGTATCTCCTCTCTGTGATCCTGGAGGACCGGTGACCCAGAAGTCCTTCAGCACTCCATGTATTTAAGGCGATTCCTTCCTCTGCTCCTTGCCTGTTTGTCATTTGTGCTGCTGTGACTCAGGTCCACCTTTGTCTTTGCACTGCCTGTTCTGAGTCTCCGCTCTGTCCAGCCAGTTCAGCTTGTCTGCCTTTCCCAGGCTTCCTTGTCTCCTCGTCCAGTCCAGCCCTCCCAGTGTCCTCTCCGTACTCTGTTAGTCTGGTGTCTCTGTCCTGTCCTGCTTCCTTTGTGTCTTCCCCTTCCCAGTGCTCCTTTGGTCTCGCCTGTACTAAGCTGTTATGATCCGGTGACCTTGGAGCCGCATGGAACCTTCTCTGGAGTTGGTGTAAACTGTACTGACCGCAAATCCTGAACTTATCACCGCAACTAGAAGTAGCCGTGGGGTGTGCCTAACAAATCCTAGACACCTCGACACAGCCGGAGGACTAAATACCCCTATAGATGGAAATAGGAGTTCTACCTTGCCTCAGAGCAGAACCCCAAAGGATAGACAGCCCCCCACAAATATTGACTGTGAGTAGTAGAGGAAAAGACACACGCAGGCAGGAAACAGGATTTAGCAAAAGAGGCAACTCTAACTAAAATAGGAAAGGATAGGACAGAATACTAAGCGGTCAGTATTAAAATCCTTCCAAAATATCCACAGCAGAAAATACAAAAAACTCCACCATCTAACTAAAGATGTGGAGCGTATATCTGCAACTCCAGAGAATCCAACAAGACTGAGAAAACACTGACACAGTCTAAGCTGGACAAGAGAAAACAAATGAATAGCACAGAATTATTAAGCACACAGCATGTGTGCCACAGAAACAAAAACCAGACACTTATCTTTGCTGAATTGGCAGCAAGGCAGGAGGAACCAGACAAAGATCCAAAACCTCCCAGAACCATGGACAACTGGCAAAGAATAATGAATCCTGCACACCTAAATACCCCAGTCAGAACTGCAATCAGCAGAAACACCTGACCAGGACTGCAACACAGGGACAACTGCATTACCACCTACAACCACTGGAGGGAACCCAAAAGCAGAATTCACAACACTAAGCTCTTACCAAACTGTACTTCATTTTACCCTGCTCTGTCCGTCCTACGACCAGCTTCTTTATTTTGTACCTCCTACTACCTGTCTCTAGGTTCCAGCTTCTGCGGCAATAGTCTCCCTTGGGTCTGCCCCTAACGCTCCCTGTATAGGGGTGGTCTACCTGGTCAGCTAACCCTTGGGAGGTTCGTTGTCATGGATCTGCGGGTCAACTCCAGGTGTTCCAAAAGATCTTACAAAAGGGAAATAAGCAGCTATCAGACACTTTAGGTGATTGTTTATCTGCTAGGAGAACAAAAGAGTAGGCATGTTAAATTCCAACAGAAATTAGATGGTTGACCTCTCCTGCTTATATTTTCACATTTAGCTGACGTTAATCTGATGTATACGGCAACCTTTGGACACACATTATCCTCTGGAGACTGATTGGATTAAGTGTTGTAAAAATGCTTTTACTTCAGGAGATTTTTTTTTCAGACTGCTGTTTTAGAATAGTTGGTGACATCATTGTCATCTAGTGATGGCCTGGTGTAAATGTTATTAGTAGTGACAGGGTGTCCATTTGGTGGGGTCTTGGTCCTGTTCGGCCTTTATTCACATTTACATCACTTGACATATGGTAAGGTTTTAATGCTAGAGGATAGGACTGTCCCGAATAGGGTCACCTTGATGTGGTCGGATGGCTTTTTCGTTTTTTTTTTTGTCCAAATTATGTTAACTAAGTACCTTATATTATTTTCATGCAGTAGTGCTATTTGTTTATTTATTTAATGCAGGGTATTTGCTAATTTTCTTTTTATCTTTTTCATTTTAATTAACTTTCTAGTCTTTATCTTATCATTTTATTTAACCTTCTAGTCTGCAATTATATAGGTGACCTATTCATCAATATCAAATTGATGAAACAGAGGCATAGTTAGGAATTTGGCTCACAGGGGCCGAAACTACTAATTGGACCTCTAACGAGGTAACCACGTTTAATAAATCTCTACTGAAAGACCACCACTTACATCACAGCCATACAGTGACCATATAGTAGTAGATAGCAGCATATATAAGAGATCACAGCACAGTTATATATAGTAAATTATAGCTGATGTTCTTTCTGATGGACTTTTCCCATCTTTTCCATCTTGCCTATCATTACACAACATCTTCCATCCACAACTCGTCTGCAGAGATTACAACAAAAACACATTTAAATACAACAAAGACACCTTTCTCATATTACCAGCATGATCCTCATCTATTTCCAACCTGCACAAACTCCTCATCCTGCTGATACCCCAATGCTGAGCTGCTACTATCGTATGTGTACTCATTACTGCACCTGCTGTGTTGTGTGGCACAATAATAGCGCCTGAGTGCCCCATAACAATAACTGCCTACTTAACATTTAATAATGGCCAAAGCTTACACACTGTATAATAGCCCCAAACTAGCTCCCACACTGTATAATGGCCCCCACACTGTACAATGGCCCCTTAGTAGCCACCACGCCATATGATGGCACATTAGTAGCCCCTACACTGTTTCATAGCCCACACACAATACAATTGCCCCACATTAGCTCCCACACTGTATGATCACCCTCAAAGGAGAACTCCACTCTGTATCATAGCCCCTTTAGTAGGCCCCACACTGTGTCATGGCCCCCTTCATATCTCCCACTCTGTATCAGGGCCTCATTAGTAGCAAATACTATGTATTTTGGGCTCCTTAGTATCCCCCACACTCTATCTTGACCCCCTTAGTAGCTCCCACACTTTGATGGTCCCCTTAGTAGCCCCACTCTCTATGATGGCTGTTATGAACTGGTGGTTTAGGAGCAACATGGACGAGCTCTGAAGGAGGTGGTACCTGTACTGACCGCAGTCCCTAAGCTCAACACAACACTAGAAGTAGCCGTGGGATGCTCCCGTCACTCCCTAGGCACCTCGTCACAGCCTGAGAATTAACTACCCCTAAAGATAGAAACAGGAATACTATCTTGCCTCAGAGAAAATCCCCAAAGGATAGATAGCCCCCCACAAGTAATGACTGTGAGTGGAGAGGGAAAAGACATACACAGAATGAAACCAGGATGTAGCACAGGAGGCCCGTCTAGCTAGATAGATAGGACAGGATAAAATACTGTGCGGTCAGTATTAAAAACTACAAAAATCCACACAGAGCTTACAAAAATCTCCACACCTGACTAAAGGTGTGAAGGGTAAATCTGCTTCCCAGAGCTTCCAGCTTAACTGAATTAATCCATACTGACAAGCTGGACAAAACATCGAAAATTTTCAGAAGTCGCCGACTTTTGGCAAAGTCGGGTTTCATGAAACCCGACCCGACCCCTGTGTGGGGTCGGCCATGAAGTTGGCGATCTTCTGAATCTGGAATCGGAATTCCGATACCGATTCCCGATATGTTTAAGATATCGGGAATTGGTATCGGAATTCAGATTTAAGTGTAAAATAAAGAATTAAAATAAAAAATATCGCCATACTTACCCTCTGACGCGCCCTGGTACTAACCGGAAACCTTCCTTCCTTAGAATCAGCCTTCCAAGACCTTGCGGTGACGTCGCGGCTTGTGATTGGTCGCGCGGCCGCCCATGTGACCGCTCGCGCGACCAATCACAAGCCGCGACGTCACCGCGGCGTCACCGAAGGTCCTGGAAGGGCTGATTCTTAGGAAGGAAGGCTGCCGGAAAGAAGCAGGGCGCGTCCGAGGGTAAGTATATACCTAATAGGAATATACTCACCCTCGGACGCGCCCTGCTTCTTTCCGGCAGCCTTCCTTCCTAAGAATCAGCCCTTCCAGGACCTTCGGTGACGTCGCGGCTTGTGATTGGTCGCGCGAGCGGTCACATGGGCGGCCGCGCGACCAATCACAAGCCGCGACGTCACCGCAAGGTCTTGGAAGGCTGATTCTAAGGAAGGAAGGTTTCCGGTTAGTACCAGGGCGCGTCAGAGGGTAAGTATGGCGATATTTTTTATTTTAATTCTTTATTTTACACTTAATTATGGATCCCAAGGCCTGAAGGAGAGTTTCCGCTCCTTCAGACCCTGGGAACCATGGAAACCCAATGCACTGCATTGGGTTTCGAGTTTCGGCCGACCCCGACCCCGACTTTTTTATAGGATCGGCCGATTTCACTCGACCCGACTTTTGAAAAAGTCGGGTTTCGTGAAACCCGACCCGATCCTATAAAAGTAAAGGTCGCTCAACCCTACACAGAACGAATAAGTCCACAACATGTGGACAGAAAAGAGCAAAGCAAGGACTTATCTTTGCTGAACTGGTCAGGATATCAGGGAAATCCAAGCAAAGATGTGAATCCAACCAGGAACCATTGACAAGTGGCACTGGCTGAAGGGAAGAGCCAGGCATAAATAGCCGAGCAGAAAGACAATCAGTGGAAGCAGCTGCAGACTGCTAAATCCAAGGAGCAGCCATTCCACTTAAAACCACCGGAGGGAGCCCTAGAGCTGAACTCACAAAAGTGCCACTTACAACCACCGGAGGGAGCCCAAGAGCGGAATTCACAACAGATGGCCCCCCTTAGCAGCTCCCATGATATATTATGTCCCCCCTTAGTAGAATCCATTATATATGAAAGGGCCTCCTTAGTAGCCTCCACTATTTATATGGGTCCTCTTAGTAGTCCTCACACATAATGGCCCTCACACAATATTACAATTACAAAAAAAATCATATACTCACCTTACCCCAGCGAGTCCAGCAGAAAACAGTGGCAAGTCCCAGGCAGACAAACAAGGTGCCATACAGCCTAGTTGCTATCCGGCACATGCTTGGCAAGATTCTAATACCCCTCTGAGATTTTATTGCCTCTGCACTACTCAAGTTATATATATATATATATATATATATATTCTCCCCTGGCTATAATCTCGCTTGATGAAGTTAATGCAAAAAGGTCGAAACGCGTAGAGAATGTTTTGGGTTTGCTACTATTAGGACATCATTTGGGTACTGCCCTTGTTAGGATGGGAGTCATTTACATAAGGCACGACAGGGGATAACAGGGACCAAATTGTTCTTCTCTTTTTCCAGAGTTGTCCTATGCTATTAATCTCTACAGGCACTGTTGTCTTGGTGGGCACGTTTCTTTATAATGGTTGTCATAAGTGTTACTTGCTTTACAACAGTCTTTGTTATTTTGAGTATTTTTAATATATCTTAGTCAAAGTAAATTTTTATGGTTTCTCATGCTGAGTACTTTCATATACTCACCTTACCTGTCATGTCGAACGCTGTTCACACTAGGGCGTCCGACAGACAGCGGTAATTCCCCATTTGTCCACTATACGCTCAGTGGCGCCGGCTAGATTTTATCCAGGTTATCCAGGGTTAATCTGGCTGGTAATCTGGTTGGAGGCTGGGTCACGCCCGTGGCCTTTAAATAGTCATTCTGGACTTTGGGCGTAGCCGATTATAGCTTGTGTCTTGTGCCTGGTGATCTCAGTCTGGAGTGGTGGTCTAGGAGTTGAAGTATCGTATCTGGTGGTGTATTATCCTTTGTCATATTTCTCCTTCCTATATTTGTGTTTATTTTTGCCCTGTGCACATTATAGTGTTTTCCTGTGTGTCTGCGGTGAGGTACGTTTTTAGTTTTCCCTGTCTGTACTTTCTGTGTAGGTTGGTGTGTGGTCTTATCACTGGGTGGCGGGTGGAGGTTTCAGCATAGGGCTGAAACAGGAGTCAGGGTCCGGCCTGGCGGCCCAGACAAGCACACCATCAGTGTAAATTCTGGGAGAGGGACAGACAGAGTTTTCCCTAGTCTGAGGGATATCGCAGGGGCCCGGGTAATCAGCTTTAGTCTACCCAATACCCCCGTGACATTACCGCAGTGAGTCCAGCAGGAAACGTCATCGCATCACGACTCTGATGTACTGTGTGTGTTGCGACTCGATGATGTCATCGAGTTGCTCTGTCTTTGACCTCCGGCCTACAGAAACTAAAGTGGCAGTGCAGGGAGACAATTTCTCCCTCTGCCGCAGAGTTTAACTATATCACAGTTAGTTGTAGCGGTAGGTTGGAGTGGAACCCCTCTAAGCCCCTTCTGCCCCAAGGTAGGTACGCTACTTTGATGGTGGTCCAAACCCAACCTCCATCGATCTTCTGCTAGCAGCTTCAGCAGCAGCTGGACATAAGTAGTGTGAAGGAATATCTGGAGTATTCAAGTGGCCACAAAACAATGTGGCAGAGGTACAGTGTTCCTCTCCATTACACTGTTGTCATAAAAAGCCAGAACAACTTATTGCAGTTCTTCAATACAAAAAATGAACCTCATATATTATATATAGAGTCATTACAAACAGAATGATCTATTTCCAGTGTTTATTTCTGTTAATGTTGATGATTATGGCTTACAGCCAATGAAAACCCAAAAGTCATTATGCAAGAAATTCCTGAAATCTCGTAGCTTTTCCTGGTGCTGTATAAGCGCAGCTTCTAAGCTTCTTATTTACATACAACATGCTCTTTATGAACATGGTCTTATAGCTCAGGAGTCCTAAATTCAAATCTGACCAAGAACAGCATCTAATAATGGGAAATAAATAGGATCTGGGCTAGATGGAATTCACTGTACATGAGTATGTTAATGAAGTGATTTAACATCTATTTGTATTCCAATGTAGCTGTCCCTTAGGAATAATCCAGAATGAGTCTTTGCTAGTGTGGTAATTTCCAGGTGTAAAAACACTGCCCTAATGGTTTGAGCTTGATCTCTGTCTCTCTTTCTCAGTAATGGTGCCTGTAGTATCTCTTTCATCCAATGTAATGAGTTCTACATGCGATGGTCAAAAAGGAGCTAAGAGTAGTTGGGCACCGTGTTTGCATACTGATGAGAGAACAAACAAAGGTTAAATTCTCCAAGGCTGCGCGGTGCCAAAGAAAGACGGATTGTCAATTCTATTCTAGTTTTCTTTCCTAAAAAATATATTATTGGCTTTTGCTTCCATTATGTTTGGTTTAATAGTTGGACCGTGAATAATTACCGCTAATCACATATTACTTCCCAATACAAGAGAATGTATACCAGAGACAGAAACATCTTATCACAGTACAAGTTAATGAAAGGCAGCAACCTAGGCAGGAAGCTAGCCACAGGGGATAGATCCCCAGAGTGTTCTGGAGGGGGCTGGGTAACATAATTGTATGTTCAATGGAAAAAGAGCCACAGGCGATATGTAGGAAACGGACAAATAATGGAACATAGACTCTAAAATCTGCACTTCTGGCTCCTAAGTGACTGGATATAAACTTCCTTAAAATTTCCTCTGCTGAATGCTCTTATCGGAATAGGCTTTTCCTCACCATTGAAAAAAGCTATTTTTACAAATGCCCAGGATGAAGTTCATTTTCCACTGGTGGAGTTCCCCGACTCCCTTAAAAGATTTTGGATATTGAAAAGAATTAGAAAACTTTTATAATCTAGGTAAAGAGAGGAATGTTCCTCCAGACTCAGAATACTTGCCGGGACAACAAATCCTCATTCAATGTATTTGATGGCCATTTTGTGTTTTTCCACAAATTTTTACGAAATACTCGTTTTTGACCAAATTTCACATTTGTAGAAAAGGTTGAGAAGATTTATGTTGGGATATTTTTTTGCATTCAACAGTTTTGGCAGAAATGTCTTCAAATCCTAAATCTTTACAGGGCATATGAATGAGTTGGTTTCTGCAGAATGCACAGATTTTGGTTGGATCCATCGAGATGAAAGGGGCAATTGTACTAATATCCGCAACAGTTTTGACTTGCAATTTACCTTTATGGTGATTGACTTATCTCTTTCCAATCCTGAGTTACATGATGTCTTCTTTTCCACTTATGGTCCATCTGTGCTCTGAATTTGGCTGGTTTCTTGTTACTAGAGAGCAGAGGGGCCCAGATGTCACTGAGGTTACAGCAGAGTGGCAATAGACAGGATTTTGAAAGCAGCTATGTAAATGAAAGGAGAAATTCATGTGAAGTTATATGCATCCATAAACCGCATGTGAGGGTAGAACGTTTTCTTGCCGCATTGCACTTTTCCTGGTTGAATGCAGTATCACGTTGGTCTCCATTCAATTAGAGTTCCAAAAACAGTTAACAGGATTATCAACAACTTGGACAACCCTATCTTAAATATTATTTTCCTCCATGTAAAATAAAAATAAATTCACCTCCTGTTTCAGCATCATTCCCGTGGTGTTGGCGCTGGGTCTTCTGGGGCTTTGTGGCATTTGTGTGCCTCCTGAGCACTGCAACTAATCAACGGTCACTAATGTGCTGTAGTTATTATTATTATTATACATTTTTATCCAAAGGAAGAGAGAGCGAGGCTGGCCTTTAGTGTCCGTAAGGCTACTTTCACACTTGCTTCGGTACGGGGCCGTCGCAAACCGTCGGCCCGACGTACCGACGGACAATGTGTTAAATGTAGCACAACGTGGGCAGCGGATGCAGTTTTACAACGCATCCGCTGCCCATTGCGATGAGCGGGGAGGAGGGGGCAGATTTTCAGCCGCGCATGCGCGGTCAAAAATGGCGGACACGACGCACGAAAAAACGTTACATTGAACTTTTTTTGTGTGTCGCGTCCGCCAAAAACACGGCGCATCCATTGCACGACGGATGCAACGTGTGGCCGTAAGTCGCAATGCGTCGGTAATACAAGTCTACGGAGAAAAAACGCATCCTGCGGGCACATTTGCAGGATGCGTTTTTTCACCAAAATGACGCATTGTGACGTATGCCTAACAACGCAAGTGTGAAAGTAGCCTAACATGGATTTATACAACTTATTGATGATACAGAGTCAACGACAACATAGATTTCTATGTGGGTTTACTGTATCTCCATTTGCCTCTGGTTTTATTTGTCGTGTGCACAAGGCCTTAGTATTTAATATACCCTATTTTTCATGTTTTATTCTCTCACTTATTGCTATAAGGAATAGCTGAATACACTGCCTATTTTGTAATAATCCTCTATATTTTAATCTGATGGTAATCACATCTTTTATTTGTGAGAATCGCAATACAAATACATTAATATTTCAACACTTGATATCAGTGCATGTCCTTTATTGGCAGTTAATTCTTCAATTAAGTATAGAGAAATTGGGAGTGCATTCAGTGTCCTGTAGATGGAGTCGCAAGCAGATCAGGATGGGTCTCTTAAAGGTAATCTGTCAGCAGGTTTTTGAGTTAGGGCCCGAGACACTGATTTCAGGAATGTATCACTGATTAAGGTACCGTCACATTTAGCGACGCTGCAGCGATATAGACAGCGATATAGATCGCTGCAGCGTCGCTGTTTAGGTCGCTAGGAGACGTCAAACACGGCAACACCAGAACGATGCAGGAGCGATCCAGTGACGTACTTATCGTTCTCGCTGGTCATTGCTCCATGAAAAAACATTGCTGGCATCATTGCTTTTGCTGTCAAACAGGAGGAATCACGCCGACCTGGCGACCAAATAAAGTTCTGGCCTTCTAGCTCCGACCAGCGATGTCACAGCGGGATCCTGATCGCTGCTGCGTGTCAAACACAACGAGATCGCTATCCAGGACGCTGCAACGTCACGGATCGTTGTCGTTCTCGTTGGAAAGTTGTTCAGTGTGAAGGTACCTTTAGGCTGTGTGCTGTTGTTGCAATACAATGAATGTTTTATCAGCAGGAGATTATCATTGCCAGACTGGTGCCCATTTGAGTCTTGGTCCAATTTCTCCACCCCACCACTAATTAGCAGCTTACTGTCATTGTACATTGTGCACAGAAAGCTGTAGTGTGGGCGTATTAGCTTTATGAGCTCTGCTACATTTAAGAACACTGATTGTGTCCCACTGGAAACTAAGCTTTACATAGTTGAAATCAGGGTCTCTTTTCCTGCAAAATCCTGGTGACAGATTTCATTTAATACCTGCATTCACTGCATACTTCTTGGATGACGCAAAACGAATGCATTTCATTAATACAGTTAATATAATACAGAAATGATGAGAGCATCTTTAGGGCTGTAGCTTTAAGCACAAAATATTCCTTCATCGTACATGTATTATACCGACTATTAATAAAGTACTATATATATATTTTGCATCATCCAAGGAGTGTGCATTGAATTTGAATATATCCCTTTAGTGATAATAACATCTGATTGCGGGGTCTACCAGCATGTACACCCCCAATGTCAATATTTTTCTTTGGAACTTGCAATCGGAATAAGGGTGCACAATCCATATTCAACTTTTTTTCAGATATATTACATATTAATGAGTTTTTTAAATGTCCAAAATTGGTTGATTTTACTGTTGTACATACTTTTTAGATTTCTGAGAAATAAGGATAATACAAAGCTTTCTATTTCCAAATTGGCACTTATACCTGCTGTGAGCACATTATCCGCTCAGAGTTGTGTCTCTTGATTTTTTTATATGCAAATTGCCTCTTCTGAGAAAAAGAGGACTTAAGGTACTGTCACACTAGACGATATCGCTAGCGATCCGTGACGTTGCAGCGTCCTCGCTAGCGATATCGTCCAGTGTGACAGGCAGCAGCGATCAGGCCCCTGCTGGGAGATCGCTGGTCGGGGAAGAAAGTCCAGAACTTTATTTCGTCGCTGGACTCCCCGTAGACATCGCTGAATCGGCGTGTGTGACACCGATTCAGCGATGTCTTCGCTGGTAACCAGGGTAAACATCGGGTAACTAAGCGCAGGGCCGCGCTTAGTAACCCGATGTTTACCCTGGTTACCATCCTAAAAGTAAAAAAACAAACACTACATACTTTCCTACAGCCGTCTGTCCTCCAGCGCTGTGCTCTGCTCTCCTCCTGCTCTGGCTGTGAGCGTCGGTCAGCCGGAATGCAGAGCGGTGACGTCACCGCTCTGCTTTCTGGCTGCCCGGCGCTCACAGCCAGACCAGAGAAGCAGAGCGCCGAGGACAGACGGCTGTAGGTAAGTATGTAGCGTTTGTTTTTTTACTTTTTAGGATGGTAACCAGGGTAAACATCGGGTTACTAAGCGCGGCCCTGCGCTTAGTTACCCGATGTTTACCCTGGTTACCGGGGACCTCGGGATCGTTGGTCGCTGGAGAGCTGTCTGTGTGACAGCTCTCCAGCGACCAAACAGCGACGCTGCAGCGATCCGGATCGTTGTCGGTATCGCTGCAGCGTCGCTTAGTGTGACGGTACCTTTAAACTCTATAGCGCCACCTGTTGGAAGTAGCGATCCTACAAGTCGCTACTTCTAACAGGTGGCGCTATAGAGTTTAAGTCCTCTTTTTCTCAGAAGAGGCAATTTGCATATTATATTTCCCAGAGGAGCATTGCACGGCGAATAAGCCTCCTTACCTTGACAAGCCAGAGTTGATTTTTTTATTAACTTTTCTACACATAAGACATTTTACATTATTTCTCTCTGGTTAATATTGCCTTATACAGAGAACAGCTGCAGCATATACTGATAGGTAGTACCAGTATCCTTGTTTTGCGGATTATGTGTATCTAACATTTAGTAGAACACAATTATCAATAGAGTCTTGGTTTTAGTATCGTATGTTTGAAAAAAAAATATTATTTCTCATACAGTAAAGAGTTAACAATGTTCCTTTCCAACACCCCTCCCTAGCTTGGTCAGGTACTCCTGCTAATTGCATCTCCATTGTCCCTGGAAAATTAGCTCTGTGCCAGCGCTGGACTCCAATGACATTTATGTCTCTGGCTCCATTCAGTAAGGAGCACATTCATTAAGTTAGTGAGTGTGGATTGTCCTGTTCTGGTCTCTATTCACAAGTCTGAACACTTGTTCTTGACATTTTCTTTCTGAGCACAAGATAAAACCTTCTGTGCAATATTTTCCAAGAAAATGTCCACGTATTCAAGTTCTTGTTATAATTAGCAATTGCCCATCTGTTTCTACAGTTGTTATCTGATTATCAATGTATGCCGTGGTACTGCATGTATGCTACTAGTTTACCAGTCACATCTACACACGTCCAGGAAGATTTTTTTGAAAGCCCGAGAATGTGGCTTTTTCCACCCAGGTGCAAGAAAAGTGCATTGTGCCACAATAGAAAAGAATGTGATCTATTGAAAGCCAAAAAAATGGCCCCATGAAAGCTTTCTTCATCCCACCAGACTTGAATGCCAAAGTAAGGATTGGGGTAGGCAGCTACCTCTTGGCAGAGCTTAGAAAGATCCTTGTTTTGCCGTGGGTAGCCACCTCAGTGGGGTGCTGGTAGCCTAAGTCAAGATCAAGTTTATTGTCAATTCTTATCAGGGGTTTGGAAATTCCCCTTGAATAATTTGTGCATATATGCACATGCAGTATAAGCTTCTGGGAGGCTTAAATAGTTAAAAGCAGGCAACCTCAGCACCTCGGTTGAAAACCCAGAGTGTGAAGAGCCCAGGGATGGTGACTCTAGGATGCCTTATTTCAGAAGATTTCACTCCATGTCGAAAGGAACTTGTGAAGCCCTAAGAACAGATTTTAGCCAAAAGGTGACTTTAGTTTTTCCTTTACATCATAGGGAGTGTGAAGAACCCTGTAAACAACTTCTATATATCAGTGGTGGTAACCAAACCAGGAAACATATTGGTCAAAGTAGGGAAATCAGCACTAAATAGTGCAAAAGAACCCAAACACCAAAAAGAAACACCAACTCCATATCATATGCCAAAGAAGGAGATTAGAGTATATATGTATAAAACAATTATATTTTATTAACAATACATTAAACAATGCACTTTACTGATTTTGCACTTTTGTATTCACATTGTTTAATGTATTGTTAATAAAATATAACTGTTTTATACCTCTGTACTCCTCTATTTTCTTTCTATATATCAGTGCACAGATTTTTTGTTCAGTTCTCTGCTCTTTCCTTAAACTGGTTGTCCACTTTAGAATAACTTTACAGAGTGTAGAGATTATTAGAAAACACAGTAAAGGTACCTTCACACATAACGATATTGTTAACGATATCGTTGCTATTTGTGACGTAGCAACGATATCGTTAATGAAATCGTTCTGTGTGACAGCGACCAACGATCAGGCCCCTGCTGGGAGATCGTTGGTCGCTGAATAAAGTCCAGAACTTTATTTCGTCGCTGGACTCCTGCTGACATCGCTGGATCGGCGTGTGTGACACCGATCCAGCGATGTCTTCACTGGTAACCAGGGTAAACATCGGGTAGCTAAGCGCAGGGCCGCGCTTAGTAACCCGATGTTTACCCTGGTTACCATGCTAAAAGTAAAAAAAAACAAACACTAGATACTTACCTACCGCTGTCTGTCCTCCAGCGCTGCGCTCTGCTCTCCTCCTGTACTGGCTGTGAGCCGGAAAGCAGAGCGGTGACGTCACCACTCTGCTTTCCGGCTCACAGACAGTACAGGAGGAGTGCAGAGAAGCAGAGTGCAGCGCTGGAGGACAGACGGCTGTAGGTAAGTATCTAGTGTTTGTTTTTTTTTACTTTTAGCATGGTAACCAGGGTAAACATCGGGTTACTAAGCGCGGCCCTGCGCTTAGTTACCCGATGTTTACCCTGGTTACCGGCATCGTTGGTCGCTGGAGAGCGGTCTGTGTGACAGCTCTCCAGCGACCAAACAGCGACGCTGCAGCGATCCGGATCGTTGTCGGTATCGCTGCAGCGTCGCTTAATGTGAAGGGGCCTTAAGACAAAAATAATTCTTACCACTGTAATCCCTTTGCCTCTACAGGGATTGATGATGTTCTAACAACAGTCAACATACCTTGAAGTCAATAAGTGGCTTTAGACCTCAGGTGACTTGTTTTTGGAAGGTCATCAATACGCATTATGTAGCTTAGCATATAGAGAGAGCAGAAAAAAAGACTTAAGCCACATCATATAATTGTCAGCAGAACCTGCCAACACTCTAATGCATATGGGGAACTGGATAATTGTTGGGGAGATGCCGATTGGGCATGTCTGATTTATGCTGATCACTATCTTCTCCCTTAGATAAGCCATCAGACAGAGATGTATGTCAGCGGCTTTCTTATAGAGAACACAGGAGTGCCCAGGATAGCGAATGATACATGACACAGAGGAGCTAGAAGACCACAGCATCTGTTTTCTCCTACTCCTGCACTGATTAGAAGCACTTCACCTTCATATTAAACGGTGCAGGTTTCTTTTAGCTGTGCAAGGGTTAATCTGCTGAATTGAGAGCTACTAGAAGCTTTCCTGCTTGAAGGCACAGCTGTTCAATATTAGCAACTCCCTTCTTCATCTATACAATCTGGGCCCTGGCAAGCACTCATTGTCAAAGTTAGCTTTTGCTGCATGGCTAGAGGTTGTTAGTTATTATTTGAGAAGGTGTTTGGTGGATTTATCTGTGACTGTTGCTAGGTTTTGGGTGTGTGCTAATTCCCCTTCTTCTAATACTTTGGTTTTATCCCATCCTTCACTCCTCATTGTATACTTGTTTTGTTTGTCTGTGTATATTTATATGATTGCTATTTTCCTTTATCCCTGTTTGTATTACCTTGTTAGTCTGGTTGTTGTATTATGCAAAGTATTATGTATTATGGGTCCGAAACGCCCGTCGGGGTGCACATAGTCACAGATTGGCGGTCCTGGAAATATCTCCCCCAGCTTTATAAGTAAGTAGCATTGGATCGTATGTTCGTTTAGCATTTTTTCCATGTAGAATATGCATGGCATACATAGCAAGCCGTCTCTTATATAACTTGCACATTGCACTTTCTGGTTTGCATTTCTTGCATATTTTATACACATAGAATTTGCATAGCAACTCATTCCTTATATAATCTGCATGTAGCACTTTCTCTTTTGCATCCCCTGCATGTTATATGTTATATTTTACACACATATAAATCACTTCACTCGTGTGGTAATTTACATCTGTTTTATAATTACACATGTTTTATACATTCAGGTTCTGCTTTGCATTTTTATATATATAAACTTTTTTATATATTTTTTACATATGATCTCTACTTCTATACCTACAATTTTATTTACTGGGGTATCCAGTTTATATATACAAAATATTTTTGACCTGCCTAGTGCAAATTGGAAACTGCACTATATATATATATATATATATATATATATATATATATCTCCTTGATATGTGCACATAAAAAAACATATGGTATAACTATACATATACATAGCTATTTTATCCTAATATTTTATTGATTACTGTCTGTTACTATACAATAATAAAAGTGATATATTGAAATATTCCCTGTCATCTTTCTTCTATTCTGGCTTGATTCATGTTCGGTGCATGTTTTCTTTGTTGTTTTATGGTACACTACTACTCCCCTCTTCCATGGGTGGGGGAAGGGTACAGACTGAGGGAGGATTCAGGACCTAAGGCAAGGTACGTGGCCCTGGATTCTTCACCTTTAGAAGTAATCTGAGGAACATGGCGAGCTAGGGCGCCCCCAATATTACGGACAGGGAAAGAGCTCCTGGTCCCAGGACACCCAACAAGAGAGTTCTGGTCCACTGAAACTAAGTGGAATGACCCTGCACTCTGTAGCCTGTTCTGTCAAGGGCTGTCAGTAAGGGTGAACAATGCCTTATCCCTGTTTGAGACTCCAGTTTCCCTTAAGGCGGCTATGTCTTTAGCTATCTGGGTGGATCGTCATCTTCGCCAGAGACATAATGAGACACCCCGATGTGCGGGAGGTCCGGGGCCAAAGGAAACCTGGTCTGAGTCATCTGAGCATCCTATGCAGTTGGGTAGTGCAACTCATTCTGGAAATTTTACTGTAGTTTGGCGTAAAGGGGGAGCATGATTTTACTGTTACAGAAAGGGTCATTATGTGGGTGCATGTCCTTCCCTACCTCACTGTAAACAGTCATGGGAAAACTTAGGAGCCCGGGTTGCAGGGAGGTTAGCAACCGGGATGTACATATTTTCTCTGTGGGTAGAACACAATTTTTTCTGCCTGCTGAAAACCATCTGGGCAAAAATAAGGTGTTTTTTTCTGCCTTTCTGGACAGTGGGATGGTGTTTAACTTGATCGATGTTAGGTTTGGCCAGGTCCAGGGCCTCAAACTATATACACTGTCCAGATTTACACCCATAATTGCCATCAACTCCGCACCCTTGAGACAGGTAATTTACTCAAGTCATCCGAGAGTTACATCTACAAGTAGGTGCCAAGCTCTCAGACGTTATTGAATCTTATGTGCTAGAGGGTCTGCCCTCTTCTGTGATTCTTGGACTACCTTCCACTCTTCGCTAGTCGTTACACTGGCTGCCCATTCATTTTAGGATCCAATTCAAAGTACTTGTTCTCACCCACAAAGCTCTCCACAGTGCGGCACCCCCTTACATCTCCACCCTCATTTTTGTCTATCGGCCTAGCTGATCGCTGCGCTCTGTAAATGACTTTTGACTAACCTCTGCACTAATCGATACCTCCCACTCCCGACTCCAAGACTTCTCTCGCGTTGCGCCAATCCTCTGGAATGCTCTACCCCAAGAAATTAGGACCAGGCACAACTTGCACAGTTTTAGGCGCTCGCTCAAAACACATTTGTTCAGAGCGACCTATCATGTTCCCTAATTAAAATCATTTTATGTGTAAGTGTGTGTGTAGCCCATTCACTAACTCCACCTATCCCCCACCCCCTGAAGATGGCAGGACCTTAACTGTAAATATATCCTTGTAAATACACACCTGTGCTTTGCATCTTCCCCACCTCATTGTAGATTGTAAGCTCTAATGAGCAGGGTTGTTTTATTTTGCTTTAATCATTATATTAATGTTAATGCTGTTACTTATGACTGTTGTGTTTGAAACTGTTTAACTATAAAGCGCTGCGGAATATGTTGGCGCTATATAAATAAAGATTATTATTAGCTTGACTCATGCGGCACAACCCTGTAGTAGATTGGCAGACATGGGAGGTGGTAAAGTGGAGTAAGTTTTGTCAAGAACACTGCTTGGGCACCCGACTTTCAAGGGTGGACATCCAGTCTGTGCCTAAATACCTGTTTGACTTTGGGGATGTGTTTTCAGAGCTGGATTGCCAAGAACTTCCTCCCCATTGTCCTTATGACAGCTCCGTTAATCTTGTCCATGGGGCCAGCTGCCAAAGAGCAAACTATATAATATCTCTGGTCCAGAGAGGTATGCCATGAAGGACTATATCGTAGAAAGTTTGGCATAGTTTCATATCAGACAATCCTCATCCCCCATTGCTGCAGAGTTTTCCTTTGTACTGTATATAAGAAAGACGGGGGTGTTACAACCCTGCCTAGATTTCTGCAAACTCATCCGCAAACTCAATCAGATTACCGTTCGGGATCCGTATCCGCTCCCTCTCATCCATCTCATTTAATAATATTGTAGGAGCAAAATGTTTTTTCTAAACTGGATCCCAGTTAAGCGTATAATCTCATTCATATAATCTCATTCATATTAAAGAGGGGGATGAGTGGAAAACAGCTTTCAATACGCTTGATGGACACTACAAGAAATTTGTTATGTGATTTGTGTTGATTAATACACCCACCGTCTTTCAGCACTTTGTAAATTATATTTTTACTCACCTGGTAGGTAGATTTGTTGTAATCTATCTTGATGACATATTAATTTATTCACCTGACCTGGAGTCACATCAGGTACATGTAAGGCAGGTCTTACTCAGAGACAATAAATTATTTGTCAAACCAGAGAAATGTATGTTCTCGATTAAAGAGATTCCTTTTCTACGATATGTAGAAACGTCACAGCGGTGACGTCACCGCTCTGCTTTCCAGCCGCTGTGCTCACAGTCAGTGCAGGAAAGCAGAGCGCCGGGGACAGACAGCGGTAGGTAAGTATGTAGTGTTTGTTTTTTTTACGTTTACGCTGGTAACCAGGGTAAACATCGGGTTACTAAGCGCAGCCCTGCGCTTAGTAACCCGATGTTTACCCTGGTTACCAGGGGACTTCGGGATTGTTGGTCGCTGGAGAGCTGTCTGTGTGACAGCTCTCCAGCGACCAAACAGCGACGCTGCAGTGATCGACATCGTTGTCGGTATCGCTGCAGCGTCGCTGAGTGTGAAGGTACCTTTAGCATAGCCAGCTTAATTATATTTAGTTTTTGTTATTGGAACCATAAATTAATGAAGATTAGGGCTTTGATGACATGCATACATTTTGACAAGTACACATGGCACTCTCTCATCTACTACTAGACATCTTTTATGCAAATATTGTTATGCTAGATTCATTTTTGTATATGTCATCTGGAAAACATATGGCAGCTCTTCTAAAGTTGATCTTTTTCATGACCCAGGATATAGTGGTTTTCCTGGACTGAGACTCTGCCAAGAAAAATAAGAAAAGTCTGCAAAAGTCCTCTTGTTGTAATAAAGACTCTTCAATGAAATGGATGAGTTTTCGCTATAATAAAAACCATGCAAGGTTTATTCTTTCATGCTATAAAAAATGAATGGGGGCACAACATCTGAAGACACCAACATGGTACCATCATGAAGTGATGTGGCACCTCCTAAAACAAAATCCAAATCCAGCCCCTATAATATTAAGGGCCCAATCATATTTAGAGCAAAAAGACATCTAAGACATCATTCTTGGTGTATGGACTCAGACCCTAGTAGGTAGCAGCAAGGTTTAATAAGCTCAGAAATGTCAGCTAATGATGCCATTGTTTTTGCATTTTAAGCTTAGGCAAATATTCTCTTTTGCATTGTTTTCATCAAAATGTTAAAGAAGAGTGAACTAACTAGTGATGAGCAACTCTTTTTTCACTTTATGCCACCCAGTGGAGGCTAGATCAATACATAGTGTAACTCTGTTGAAGCTGTTGAAGTATGTCTTAGCCATTGCAATTCAAGTACAATTATGCAATTCATGTAAAGCACTGTTGGACTGTTAAATTGCCAAGCTGTTTGAAATTAAATTTTGCCTTAAATTTTTAAATTGTGTTAACGATAACACTGGCGTGGTCATGCAGATAGCACTGCAGTCAACTTTTGTCAGGGAAAACAGCCAGTGAGATCCCACAGATCCAACCTCTGTCACCAATTTGTCAGGGGACGCAACTCCGCTGCCTTCAGTCGTCAGGACAATACACAATTGACTGATGAGTGATAGACAAGGCCACGGTTGCTTCCACCATTAGGCCAGCTATTGTGGAACTCACACAGTTACTATATGGTATGTACACCTCCAATTCCAGCTCATGGAATATATATATATATATATATATCTATATAGATAAACTGTATATACTGTATATACTTATACAGTCTTTGCCAACTCCACAATCCCAAAAGAACTAAAAGCTGCCTCTACAAATCATTTATACAGGCCAGTTGTGCACCCATTACATGTAGAGTATGGCTTCAGTGGTGCGGTTTACAGAGCAAGAGGAACAAAGCTATTAAATTTTATATATTGAATCTGGAAAGGTAGCAGTGTTTGTAAAAAGTATACAAAGATTATATAAAATGGGAACAAACAATATGGTATATACAATTACATAAGATAAAAAGGATAAGAAAAGAAAATGACTAAACCTGTTGTCACGATAATGGCTCAGAACTTAGCCAAGGTAGATATTCTTTAGGAAAACAGACAGAACCCAAAAGATGCACCTTCCAGGATTGACAAACAGCCAAATCCAAATTTTGCTTTTCATTAGATCGAGGTTATGCTCAAATACCCCACTTGGTGAGCTTATGGGGGGTTAGTTTTGGGATGTGCTGGATGTGTTAGAATTGTATAAGATCCCCAACCTACAAGATATCTTCAACTCTGGAGGTCCAGTTGGTAGATATTATCTTCCTGTTTCTTATCACCATTTTACCAGTCTACAGAGATAATACACAACTATAAATATACTGCTTAAAAAAAAATAAAGGGAACACTAAAATCCCACCTCTTAGATATCACTGAATGAAATATTTCACTTGTAAATCTTTATTCACTACATAGTGGATTGTGTTGAGAACAATGAAACCTGAAAATGATCAATGTAAATCACAACTAATATCCCACGGAGGGCTGGAGTTGGAATGATGCTCAAAATCAAAGTGGAAAATGAAGTTACAGGCTGATCTAACTTCAGTGGAAATGCCTCAAGACAAGGAAATGATGCTCAGTAGTGTGTGTGGCCTCCACATGCCTGTATGACCTCCCTACAACGCTTGGGCGTGCTCCTCATGAGGCGGCGGATGGTCTCCTGAGGGATCTCCTCCCAGACCTGGACTAAAGCATCCGCCAACTCCTGGACAGTCTGTAGCGCAATGTGACATTGGTGGATGGTGCGAGACATGATGCCCCAGATGTGTTCAATCGGATTCAGGTCTGGGGAACGGGTGGTCCAGTCCATAGCTTCAATGCCTTCATCTTGCAGGAACTGCTGACACACTCCAGCCACATGAGGTCTGGCATTGTCCTACATTAGGAGGAACCCAGGGCCAACTGCACCAGCATATGGTCTCACAAGGGGTCTGAGGATCTCATCTCGGTACCTAATGGCAGTCAGGCTATCTCTGGCGAGCACATGGAGGGCTGTAGGCCCTCCAAAGAAATGATATCCCACACCATTACTCACCCACTGCCAAACTGGTCATGCTGTAGGATGTTGCAGGCAGCAGATCGCTCTCCACGGCGTCTCCAGACTCTGTCATATCTGTCACATGTGCTCAGTGTGGACCTGCTTTCATATGTGAAGAGCCCAGGGTGCCATTGGTGAAATTGCCAATCCTGGTGTTCTGTGGCAAATGCCAAGCGTCCTGCATGGTGTTGGGTTGAGAGCACAACCCCCATCTGTGGACGTCGGGCACTCAGACCATCCTCATGGAGTTGGTTTCTAATCATTTGTGCAGACACATGCACATTTGTGGCCTGCTGGAGGTCATTTTGCAGGGCTCTGGCAGTGCTCCTCCTGTTTCTCCTTGCACAAAAACTGAGGTAGCGGCCCTGCTGCTGGGTTGTTGTCCTCCTACAGCCCCCTCTACGTCTCCTTCGGTACTGGCCTGTCTCCTGGTAACACCTCCAGCTTCTAGACACTACGCTGACACACAGCAAACCTTCTTGCCACAGCTCGCATTGATGTGCCATCCTGGATGAGCTGCACTACCTGAGCCACTTGTGTGGATTGTAGCGTCCATCTCATGCTACCACGAGTGTAAAAGCACAACCAACATTCAAAAGTGACCAAAACATCAGCCAGAAAGCATTGGTACTGAGATGTAGTTTGTGGTCCCCACCTGCAGAGCCACTCCTTTGTTGAGTGTGTCTTGATAATTGTCAACAATTTCCATCTGTTGTCTATTCCATTTGCACAACAGCATGTGAAATTGATTGTCAAACAGTGTTGCTTCCTAAGTGGACAGTTTGATTTCACAGAACTTTGGTTTACTTGGAGTTATATTCTGTTGTTTAAGTGTTCACTTTATTTTTTTGAGCAGTGTATATAAAATGCTTCCTTTTGCAACCCCCCAGACTATGTCCCTTTTACAGCCATATTAAAGCACAAAAGTTCTGGTGCCTATTGACTTCTATTGAATTCGGGTCCAGGGTCAAGTTAGAGGTCAAGTTCGGATCCGAACCACACTTTGTAGGCTGGAGTCACACTCAGCGTAAGACAATACGGTCCGTATATTACGGCCGTAATACGCTGAAAAGTCCCCAAAATAGTGGTCCGTAGCTCCTCCGTAGGCAAGGTGTTTCAGCGTTTTTTGCGCATGGCATCCTCCGTATGTAATCCGTATGGCATCCGTACTGCGTGTTTTTCTCGCAGGCTTGCAAAACCGACATACGGCTATACAAGGGATCCATGTGTTAAAAAAAAAACATATATACTGTCTATATATATATATATATATATATATATATATGTCAGTAGACACATATATGTATATATATTATTACTTCATACAGCGCTAGATAGCTTTAAAGCCGGTAATTCAATTGCCGGCTTTTGCTATCTCCTTCCTAAACCCGACATGATATGAGACCTGGTTTACATATAGTAAACCATCTCATATCCCCATTTTTTTTTGCATATTCCACACTACTAATGTTAGTAGTGTGTATATGCAAAATTTGGCCGTTCTAGCTATTAAATTAAAGGGTTAAATGGCAGACAAAATTGGCTCCCACGCAATTTTCTCTGCCAGAGTAGTAAAGCCAGTGACTGAGGGCAGCTATTAATAGCCTGGAGAGGGTCCATGGTTATTGGCCCCCCGGCTAAAAACACCTGCCCCCAGCCACCCCAGAAAAGGCACATCTGGAAGATGCGCCTATTCTGGCACTTGGCCACTCTCTTCCCACTCCCGTGTAGCGGTGGGATATGGGGTAATGAAGGGTTAATGCCACCTTGCTATTGTAAGGTGACATTAAGCCAAATTAATAATGGAGAGGCGTCAATTATGACACCTATCCATTATTAATCCAATACTAGTAAAGGGTTAAAAAAAACACACACACATTATTAAAAATTATTTTAATGAAATAGAAACAAAGGTTGTTGTAATAATTTATTCTACGCTCAATCCTTCTGAAGACCCTCGCTCTGTAACAAAGTAAAAATAATAAACCAACAATATCCATTCCTTCCGAAGATCTGTAAGGTCCCACGATGTAAATCCATCTGAAGGGGTTAAAATATTTTGCAGCCAGGAGCTCTGTTAATGCAGCGCTGCTCCTTTCTGCAAAAACCCGGAGAATGAAGGTAAAGGAGGTCAATGACCTATATTTACCTTCATTTGCGGTGAGGCGCCCTCTGCTGGCTGTTCCTGGAGCATGGGAACTTTCCTAGAAAGCTCCCAGGCTCAAGTTCATAGGAGGACAACCAGCAGAGGGCGCCCTCATGCGGAAAGTAAGCAGATCAATTCATTCCTAGGTGTGCAGAATCCCCACAATTCCGCAAATTTAATGAACATGTTGCTTATTTTTTTGCAATGCGATTTTTTTCGTGGAAAAAAATGCAACATTTGCACTAGAAATGCGGAATACACTGTAAATAATAGGAGGCATATGTAAGCGTTTTTTTCGCGTCTTTATCACGTTTTTATGGCAAAAAAACACGAAAAAAACGCGAAAAGTACTGAATGTGTGCACATGGCCTAACAGGTGAAAGTATGAGAAGCAAATTAATATTCGCATAACTAATTACATTCTAATCACCTGGAAAAAGTAGACTTTGAGTGTCGTCTTTGGTCAATTTGGCAAAAATTAATTTCTAGTCTGGTGACAACCAACCTGACTGAATTTATTCATCCCAAAAGTATATTGTCGCTCAATTGACTGAATGCAGAATTAGCAGGCCAATGACCGATGTAAGCTAGCCATAAACATATTTGTGTTGGCAGATCTTGCAAATCTCAATGATATCTGTAAACAATCTAATGTCTATGAGGCTATGCTGAGAGCCCCCTGATGTCTGCAATTGTGGAAAATAAGCTATAAGTTGGTAGAATTGTAGCTTATCCGATCTGCCGTAGTCCGTTCAGATAAATAAAATGTGAGGTGTTTGGCATTTTTTCAATCTGAGCTGGCAGCTAATCTGGCATCATCTCTATTAAGACAAAATACGTTGAATAAGTACATTGGAAGATGAATCATATGTGACTAATATTTATTACTTAGCACCTTAATTTTACTGCTTACGTATTCACTTGTGCTGCAAAAGTAATGACATTTATTTTCTACAGTTCCCGCCCCTGAGGAGCTTGCAACTGATTAACACATTTTAAAATTTTGAAATAATTAAAATTGATAATGGAGCAATAAGAATTTTCTTTTTACAGTCATGGAAGTTTTAGCTGGAAACATCTGCTTGAACACATAATACCTTGGCAGTCTGTTAAGAACAATTAAACCATAATTTAAGGCAGAAGAATCTAAAACCCATCCTGTAACATGGCATGTGTTTAATTAGCTTAGTGCTCCAGTTTTCCGAAGGTTGTAGCTTTCCTCCCAATGACCTTTATTGTTTAAAATCCCAAGTCTTAGCCAGAACTTGGCTTTGACAGACCAAGCGATGACACTCAAACCAAAATAGGATGTATTCTAATGACACTGTATCTCTGACACCAATGACACTCCCTCCCCAACTTAAATAAACGTTGCTTAAACTCTTATACATATTTTGAACTCTAAAATGGAATGGGGGAATAATTATACATTTCAAAATGTCCAGTGAATAGAAGGGAAGGGCTTTGGCTTGCTGTCATTAACGATAAGGCTGTGTGATTTCCTCTTCCTTTCCTATGTAAAGTGGTCAGTGGACGTCAGGAAATGTGGAAAGGAAATGCAAACACAATCTCTATACAATTAAAGGCTCCATTCAGTTCATTTCTGAGAAAAGTCTTACAAGTGAGAACATCAGGCCTGTAGACGCATCCCCCCTACTTACATTGTAGCTTATGTAGCCATAGTCCATCACTTATAGTTAGGCAGCCTGAAATATTCTACGTCCCATTAATATATACCGTAGTATTCAAGCAAACATTATTATTCGTGTAGATTTTTATTTTCTTTGCTTTATCTTTTATATGTTCCACTTCATGATTTTTTTATTTCACTGTGAAGCAAGAAGAAATTATCTTGATGCCAAAGAATCTTAGATTTGGCGTTGGTTCAAAATGTGGATTTAGAAAAGGAAATGTCTTTAACCCCGGATGCACTGTTTATCGGACCTGCCAAGGTCCCGAAAGACTCCAACTGTTCCAAAGTACCGTACTCTAATCTTAGTGCTACATCAAGGCTAATCACGTTTCTAGCACTTGCCAACTGCAATCTCTTCACATACTGAATTGCTGGTGTGATCGAGAACACAAAAGGGCAATCACACTCATGGAGCGGAGCACCTTATGTTTTATGTTCATCAGTGATAGGTGAATATTTTTTTTTCAGATTATTTTATTTTCCATTGCTCTTAGCACTATTATGTTTCATAAGAGTGTACAAAAATTGACGCCTTTAACATCAGTCTTAGTCATCTTTCTGTAAGTTTTTGGAGTATTACACTAAACCAGAGTAACCAAAGGGAGTAACAACATAGACATTAAAGGTGTTGTCAGAGACTTTAAAGGAATTGTCCATTACTAGGACAAACCCTTCTAGATCTAAATTTTTGACCCGATAAAATAAAAAAGCTTATACTCACTTTCCCTCAGGCGAGGAAGTCAGAGATCAACTGCAGTCCAGACTTCCTCCTCATGTTCAATTCGATAGAAGGCAGAGACAGTGATGCCAAAGCTGATTGGGCAATGGGCACTACGTATCATGCAACAGCACGAGAGCCCCAGGACTGTGAGTGCCGACACTGCTGGAACTGTGCCGGCACAGAGGTGAATATAAGCTTTTTTATTTTTTCGGGGCCAAACATTTTGATCCAGAATGAACCCCTTTAACATTGATGGCTTATCTTTAGGAAGGTAATCAATGTCTGATCGTTGATGGCGTGACACCTCACACCAATCAGCAGTTCCCAGTGTTGATGGCTGCCGGAACTGCTCAGTTGCAAAAATACACAGCACTGCTCAGTTGATGAAATAGGTTACTTGTTGTAACGGGCTGGGTGGTGGAGCTACTATGCCAAAGCACAAGGAAGACCTAGAGGGGCATCACTAGGAGCCTCACCAAATCTGACCACGGACATGCAGCAGCTAACGATATCGCAACAAATAAACCATTGTTACCTAAGTAGGTGCCACTGGTCCGAGCGTCCACCTCACCTGTACATTTTGCAATTACTGCTTCATCCAGGGGATGCTCGGACCAGTGGCACCTACTTAGGTAACAATTTTTTATTTACATGTTAACTTTTTAGGTACTCGGTATGGCACTATGTACTTTACTTGCACATGTGATCTCTCATATACTTGAATTATTCCACTTGGCAAGCTATTAGGGTATGTGAATTATCACTTTACTACTATCATATTTTTTTAGATACCGTATATACTCGAGTATAAGCCGAGATTTTCAGCCCATTTTTTTAGGCTGAAAGTGCCCCTTTTCGGCTTATACCCCAGTCATTGTCCCAGGGGGTCAGTGGGGGAGAGGGAGGGGCAGGAGTGGTGGCTGTCACATTATACTTAACCCCTCCTGGCGCGGTCTCTGCAAGTCCCTGCTTCTCCGATGGTCTCTGGCACCGGCAGCTTCTTCCTGTGTTCAGCAGTGATGTGGTACCGCTCATTAAAGTAATAAGTATGGACATGACGCCACTCCCATAGGCATGGAGCGCATATTCATTACTTTAATGAGCAGTACCATGTGACAGCTGAACACTGGAACAAGCTGGAGACCATCTGAGAAGCAGAGACCGTGCCAGGATGGGGTGAGTATGATGGGGGAGGGTGAGCCATGCGATATTCACCTGTCCCCATTCCACCTCCGGGCTCTGTCTTCTGTGTCCTCTGGCTGTGACGTTCAGGTTAGAGGGTGCGATGACGGGGTTAGTGCACACCCTTTGCCAGAACAGTCACTGCAGAGACCCGAAAGGCACCGCAGCGCGAGGCGGTGGTACAGGGATAAGTGAATATTGCAAGTGCCGGTGTCCTGAACCAGCGATGACTCCCACACCTGGCCGCCATATGCCGGTGTCCCCGCCTGCACAGGACACCATCTGGGGGCTATTGGTTAGTATGTCACTTTTTTTAGTTTTTTAATCGCAGCAGCAGCAGCATATGGGGCATATTATTCTACGGAGCATTTTATGAGGCCATCATCTTTTATGGATCATTATATGGGGCATTTTATTTTTCTATAGAGCATCTTATGGTGCTATCATTAACCATTTATGCAGCATTATATGGGGCATATTTTAATAGGGAGCATCTTATGGGGCCATTATTAACCTTTGTGCAGCATTATATGGGGCATATTTTTTGTATGGAGCATCCAATGGGGCCCATCATGAACTTTATGGAGCATTATATAGGGGATATTTTGTATGGAGCATCTTATGGGGCCCATGATGAACTGTATAGAGCATTATATGGGGCTCCTGATTCAATATGGATATTCAAAAACATTTAACCTACTGATGTCTCAATTAATTTTACTTTTATTGGTATCTAGTTTTATTTTTGAAATTTACCAGTAGCTGCAAAATTTCCCACCCTAGACTTATACTAGAGTCAATAGGTTTTCCCAGTTTTTTGTGGCAAAATTAAGGGTCTCGGCTTATACTCGGGTCGGCTTACACTCGGGTATATACAGTATGTGTATAGATTAAATACTATTTGGTGTTACTAGTCACTTATTTATCACCCATACTCAGCATACATTTGTATCCATTTGATTGTGCACTGCACTGTCTTGTCTATCTATTTATTTGATCATTATTAGTGATGGGCGAAACCCCCGATGTTCAGGATCGCTAGGTTCATCCGAGTTTTTTTTAAAGGTCGAGTTGGGGGCCAGAGATGGCACGAACTTGGGTCCGAACCCTGAACTCTGACATTACATACAGTGGGGCAAAAAAGTATTTAGTCAGTCAGCAATAGCGCAAGTTCCACCACTTAAAAAGATGAGAGGAGTCTGTAATTTACATCATAGGTAGACCTCAACTATGGGAGACAAACTGAGAAAAAAAATCCAGAAAATCACATTGTCTGTTTTTTTAACATTTTATTTGCATATTATGGTGGAAAATAAGTATTTGGTCAGAAACAAACAATCAAGATTTCTGGCTCTCACAGACCTGTAACTTCTTCTTTAAGAGTCTCCTCTTTCCTCCACTCATTACCTGTAGTAATGGCACCTGTTTAAACTTGTTATCAGTATAAAAAGACACCTGTGCACACCCTCAAACAGTCTGACTCCAAACTCCACTATGGTGAAGACCAAAGAGCTGTCAAAGGACACCAGAAACAAAATTGTAGCCCTGCACCAGGCTGGGAAGACTGAATCTGCAATAGCCAACCAGCTTGGAGTGAAGAAATCAACAGTGGGAGCAATAATTAGAAAATGGAAGACATACAAGACCACTGATAATCTCCCTCGATCTGGGGCTCCACGCAAAATCCCACCCCGTGGGGTCAGAATGATCACAAGAACGGTGAGCAAAAATCCCAGAACCACGCGGGGGGACCTAGTGAATGAACTGCAGAGAGCTGGGACCAATGTAACAAGGCCTACCATAAGTAACACACTACGCCACCATGGACTCAGATCCTGCAGTGCCAGACGTGTCCCACTGCTTAAGCCAGTACATGTCCGGGCCCGTCTGAAGTTTGCTAGAGAGCATTTGGATGATCCAGAGGAGTTTTGGGAGAATGTCCTATGGTCTGATGAAACCAAACTGGAATTGTTTGGTAGAAACACAACTTGTCGTGTTTGGAGGAAAAAGAATACTGAGTTGCATCCATCAAACACCATACCTACTGTAAAGCATGGTGGTGGAAACATCATGCTTTGGGGCTGTTTCTCTGGAAAGGGGCCAGGACGACTGATCCGGGTACATGAAAGAATGAATGGAGCCATGTATCGTGAGATTTTGAGTGCAAACCTCCTTCCATCAGCGAGGGCATTGAAGATGAAACGTGGCTGGGTCTTTCAACATGACAATGATCCAAAGCACACCGCCAGGGCAATGAAGGAGTGGCTTCGTAAGAAGCATTTCAAGGTTCTGGAGTGGCCTAGCCAGTCTTCAGATCTCAACCCTATAGAAAACCTTTGGAGGGAGTTGAAAGTCCGTGTTGCCAAGCGAAAAGCCAAAAACATCACTGCTCTAGAGGAGATCTGCATGGAGGAATGGGCCAACATGCCAACAACAGTGTGTGGCAACCTTGTGAAGACTTACAGAAAACGTTTGACCTCTGTCATTGCCAACAAAGGATATATTACAAAGTATTGAGATGAAATTTTGTTTCTGGCCAAATACTTATTTTCCACCATAATATGCAAATAAAATGATAAAAAAACAGACAATGTGATTTTCTGGATTTTTTTTCTCAGTTTGTCTCCCATAGTTGAGGTCTACCTATGATGTAAATTACAGACGCCTCTCATCTTTTTAAGTGGTGGAACTTGCACTATTGCTGACTGACTAAATACTTTTTTGCCCCACTGTATATGGGATGGGAGGGGGAGCTGTAAAAAAAAGCAGAAGATTAATAAAAAAAATTAGAATTATACTTACCTGTTCAGCGATGCGTCCTCCCGTCCTGCTGTCTCCCAGCCGCATCTTCTTCCGGGGCCGCTCATTAACTGCCCGCAGTATTCACTGCCCTTGGCAGTCTTCGGCTTTTTCTGGCAGTGTTCGTGCAGTGATAACACCGCACGAACACTGCCAGAAAAAGCCGAAGACTGCTGAGTGCAGTGAATGCCGGCAGAACGTAATGAGCGGCCCCGGAAGCAGATGCGGCCGGGAGACAGCGGGACGGGAGGACGCGTCGCTGGACAGGTAAGTATAATTCCAATGTTTATTATTAATTTTCTGCTTTTTTTTTAGAGCCCGAAGTGGACCCGAACTGTAACATGGGTTTCCCATAGAAACCCGTGTTCAGGACCGTGTGACTGAACACTATGTGTTCGTACGGTCCCAAACTTTACAGTTCAGGTTCGCCCATCCCTAATCATTATTGGTATTTATACAGTATGTACTATTTGTTGCTATATATTCTTTTCTTCCTATTATGTGATTGTTTTCTGGTCCAGGTTTCCACCAATTTTTTCCATCTGTGGCTTCCATTCTTTTTGACTTATATCATTTGTATATTTTTAGATTAAAATGAATAAAATACTATTTTAACGTACTATGGTCTAATCATGGAGTATTTGTTTTTTGGGGTTTTTTTTTGGTGAGCTTTATATTGATATGTATACTTTAAGACTTTAAATTACAGGACTCTTCTATAGGTGTATCTATCGAAATAGGTTACTGCACAACCACCCCTATTGATTTGAATAGGTGAGATGTGCAGAATTCGTTTGTGGCCACTAAACAGTCGATGGAACTGTGCTGTGCAGCTCCGCAACTGAGCAGTTCAAGCTTCCACCAGCATAGTGAACAGCTGATTGCTGGGGTGACCCACCTCACCGATCACACACTGATGGCCTATCCTAACAATAGGCTATTAATGTTAACGTCTGAGACAACCTCTGAATGAGAACATGCAAACTCAATTGACTTTGCCCAGAATTGAACCAAGGAGCACTACAAGGCAACAATGTTAGCTACTAAGCCATGATACTGCCCCAAATCATAAACTTGCATTTTTATTTCTGCTTATGATATAAATCAACACAACAAAAGGATGTATGGTTATCAAATAGCAAAAAAGACATACTCTAAATTTGATTCATCTCTGTAATTTATTGATCCAAAAAGATTTGTCATATTACAACAGATTGCTGTAGTTACTCAGTATCTCAGATACTTATATGGTGGGCTCCAGGGCTTGTTCAGAAGAGATTGGGGATTAAATGTTCACACCCATACCATGGGAAAAGTATGTGAACTTTATAACCTGAGTTACATGGGCATGTGGCCTACCATTATGCACACTCTCTACTTCCTTCATCCCCCATATTACATCCAAATTAAATTAGACAACATTTTAGTTGGGCGTTTTACTCCAAGCTTCACATGCCATTTATTGTGATCCCTTTGTAACAGGAACATAATCAGATATGCCAGATCCTAACAGAGCTGTTCTCAGGTTTTCTCCTTCGCCCATCTTCCTTCAGATGTCCAGATCTAGAAGAAAATCACATTTTCTGCTGGAGTTTTTTTGTGCTGTAATAAATAATGAAGAGCGGGAAGCCCACTGTGAGAAGCACAAAAGGATATTGTGGCCTTCAGAGAGAGTGGCTGTCATTCACGCCGCTGTCATTCTGAAAGCTTACTTCCACTTAGGAAAAGTGTATTACAGCTATAGTTCTAGAAGCAATCGGATCTTTAACGCTTTCTCAGCCAGATGCTGCCAATTCACTTACCGTGATCATCCTTTGTCTTCAGTTATAGTAATGGGCCCATTGTACAATAGATGGAAAGCTTTCTTAAAAGCCATTAGTGGAGACCTAATTACAGGATATTGTGAATGAAATAGATAAAATAATCATTATTTGCCACATCCTTTGTAAATTGCAATTAAAGGAAATGTGGTTAATGGAAGCTCTTAGCACCCAAAGATATATGAGATAGATACTCTTCATAATATTTATGCATTCTCTCTTTCAAAAAAAAAAAAAAAATTAGATATAAATGAGTTCTTTCCCTTTGAAACAAAGAGCATGATAAAACTGCTCTATACACCATTTGAATATGTACAGAACTATTTCAGTTTTGTAACTGCATCCATTCTCCCATTGATGTGGTGAAGTAGTCCTGTGCCCTTAGCAGAGAAACACCCCCAAAATGATGTTTCCACCTCCATGCTTGACAGTGGGGATGGTGTTCTTTGGGTCATAGGCAGTATTTCTCTTCTACCAAACGTGGTGAGTTGAGTTAATGCCAAAGACCTCAATTTTTGTCTCATCTGACAACAGCACCTTCTCCCAATCACTCACAGAATCATCCAGGCGTTTATTGGCAAACTTCAGCCAGGCCTGCACATGTGCTTTCTTGAGCAGGGGGACCTTGTGGGCACTGCAGGATTTTAACCTCTTCGTGACCGCCCACGGCCGATATACTGTACGTCAGCGCTAGTTAGTTTTGTAACTCACCATCCACTTCTTTTCAGTGGGTGGTTACTGTCCATAAGAATTCTACCTGTACTTTAGGTGCTGGGACTTTCTTTATTGACTAAGTTCCTAGCATGCATTGGTCCTATCATTAGCCGATGGATTCCTGGCCTGAACTGATAGGCTGACTCTTTTATGCCTGTATTCAATTTGGCAGAGTAGAGACAAAGACCTGCTCTTACTATAAGGAAATCATCTTGGTGTTTTTTGCTGGGGGAAAAGGATATGTTTGACAACTTTTTGTGGACATCACATGCTGCAGGCATCCATCATATGTGATGACTGAGTGCAGTTGACAAATTATTCTGCCATCAGAGATTGTTTGCAGACTTCATCGGTAGCCCACTCATATTTTTCGACAATAATTATGCTACAGGCAACGTTATTCTTCCATCTGCCTAGTGTTATTGGGATTCATCACATGATGGATCCAGCACAGCATGGTACTTTACATTATGAATGCGTTTAGCAGATGAAAGTGGATGAAAATCCATCCGACAGGTGCATCGGATTCAAAATTATGTCAATTTGGCAAGCAATTGAAATGCATATATAAAAAAATCACTATAGGCTGTAGCTACAGTGTGGAGAGTTAGGCCCATAGTCTTGTATTTGCTCTTGTTTGTAGGACTTGAGCGTTAATGTTATTTATTGGAAATTCTGTGAATATTCCAAAAGTCCATTATCATCTAACACAGGAAACTTTTATTCAAGTCCCTTCAGAAATACCTTACATGCTTACAACTTTCATTAATATTACGACCTTATTCTCTCCGCAAGTTCTAAATCAATACGTTTCCTTTGTATATTTATAGAGAAATTATCTCCTCAGCGTTCCACAACAGCCTTTATATACTGCTAGTTACAAGTTTCCAGAGATTACTCTCAGAGGAACAGAACATTTTGAGATGTTTAAACCTCAGCACATATTTCATATTTTTTTCACAGAACATTTACTTCAATTCTTATTCCATATGGAAGCGTTGTATCTGTTCTCAGCACTTTTTCATGTGCTGAAAGTAACAAACAACAAACCGACATGAATAAACAAATTAAAATCTACCCAAGAGTTTATGTGTCAGGTCAAACTTGGAAAAATAGGATGATAAATCTATTTAATGAGTACATTTGCTCAAACAAATTTGTCCTAGTTGAGTGGTTTTTAATTGCTCAATTTCCTGCAGAATTTTCTGTGGGTACAGGACAAATTTTCATCCACAAATAAACTCATGCATATAAGCATTAATCGTAATGTACTTAAGGCTAAATATTATTTTGAGAGAGCCTATAGAATAAATAATAATAATCTATTTATATAGCACCAACATATTTCGCAGCGCTTTACACACATTATCATCGCTGTCCCCGATGGGGCTCACAATCTAAATTCCGTATCAGTATGTCTTTGGAATGTGGGAGGAAACCGGAGTACCCAGAGGAAACCGATGCAAACATGGGGAGAACATACAAACTCCTTGCAGATGTTGTCCTTGGTGGGATTTGAACCCAGGACTCCAGCGCTGCAAGGCTGCAGTGCTAATCACTGAGCCACCGTGCTGCCCATATAGAATCTTTTTCTCTAAAGGTACCTTCACACTGAGCAACTTTACAATGAGAATGACAACGATCCGTGACGTTGCAGCGTCCTGGATAGCGATCTCGTTGTGTTTGACACGCAGCAGCGATCTGGATCCCGCTGTGACATCGCTGGTCGTAGCTAGAAGTCCAGAACTTTATTTGGTCGTCAGGTCGGCGTGTATCATCATGTTTGACAGCAAAAGCAACTATGCCAGCAATGTTTTTACATGGAGCGAACAACCAGCGAGAACGATAAGTTCTCCTGCTCCTGCATCGTTCTGGTGTTGCCGTGTTTGACGTCTCTACAGCGACCTAAACAGCGACGCTGCAGCAATCGGCTCGTTGTCTATATCGCTGCAGCGTCGCTGAATGTGACGGTACCTTAACTTTCTCCTACATTGTAGTGAATGTGGAAAAAGAGACTCATCAGTACTGTGCAATTCTCACCATGTTTACAAAGAGGGAGATAAGTCATCTACAAACAGACATCTGCAATGCCATCTCCCCTCAAAATTAGAATGGCTCAGATACAGCACCTACCTGTCTATTATTGTGTATATTTCGCCAAAACAGCAATGATCAATTAAAATATAGTATTCGGCCCCTTTACTTTCAGTGCAGCAAACTCACTCCAGAAGTTCATTGTGGATCTCTGAATGATCCAATGTTGTCCTAAATGCCTAATGATGATAAATATAATCCACCTGTGTGTAATCAAGTCTCCACATAAATGCACCTGCTCTGTGATAGTCTCAGGGTTCTGTTTGAAGAACAGAGAGCATCATGAAGACCAAGGAACACAACAGGCAGGTCCATGATATTGTTGTGGAGATGTTTAAAGCCGGATTTTGATACAAAATGATTTCCAAAACTTTAAACATCCCAAGGAGCACTGTGCAAGCGATCATACTGAAATGGAAGGAGTATCATACCACTGCAAATCTTCCAAGACCCGGCCGTCCCTCTAAACTTTCATCTCAAACAAGGAGAAAACTGATCAGAGATGCAGCCAAGAGGCCCATGATCACTCTGGATGAACTGCAGAGATCTATACCTGAGGTGGGACAGTCTGTCCATAGGACAACAATCAGTCGTACACTGCACAAATCTTGCCTTTAAGGAAGAGTGGCAAGAAGAAAGCCACCTCTCAAAGATATCCATAAAAAGTGTTGTTTAAAGTTTGCAACAAGCCACCTGGGAGACACACCTAACATGTGGAAGAAGGTGCTCTGGTCACAGGAAACCAAAATCGAACTTTTTGGCCACAACGCCAAACGATATGTTTGGCGTAAAGGCAACACAGCTCATCACCCTGAACACACCATCCCCACTGTCAAACATGGTGGTGGCAGCATCATGGTTTGGGCTTGCTTTTCTTCAGCAGGGACAAGGAAGATGGTTAAAATTGATGGGAAGATGGATAGAGCCAAATACAGGACCATTCTTGAAGAAAACCTGTTTGAGTCCTCAAAAGACCTGAGACTGGAACAGAGATTTGTCTGACAACAAGACAATGATCCCAAACATAAAGCAAAATCTACATTGAAATAGTTCACAAATAAACGTATCCAGGTGTTAGAATGGCCAAGTCAAAGTCCAGACCTCAATTTAATCGAGAACCTGTGGAAAGAGCTGAAAACTGCTGTTCACAAACGATCTCCATCAAACCACACTGAGCTCGAGCTGCTTGCCAAGCAAGAATGGGCAATAATTTCAGTCTCTCAATGTACAAAACTGATAGAGACATACCCCAAGCGACTTGCAGCTGTAATCGCAGCAAAAAGTGGCGCAACAAAGTATTAAGGTAAAGGGGCCGAATAATATTGCACGCACCACTTTTCAGTTTTTGAATTTCCACAAAACCACTAAATTTTGTTCAACTTCACAGCTTTGTTCCACTTGTTGTTGATTCTTCACCAAAAATTTACATTTGGTATCTTTATGTTTGAAGCATGATATGTGGGAAAAGGTTGAAAAGTTCCAGGGAGCCGAATACTTTTGCAAGGCACTGTAAGTATTTGATCCCTTGCTGACTTTGTAAGTTTGCCCACTGAGAGAGACATGAACAGTCTATAATTTTAAGTGTAGGTTAATGTTAACATTGAGAGATAAAATCTAAAAAATAAAATGCAGAAAATCACTTTGTATAAAATACATAAATGTATTTGCATTTTGCAATGATAAATAAGTATTTGATCCCTCTGTCAATCAAGACAAACCCTTGTTGGCAAGCACAGCAGTCAGACTTTTTTGTAGTTGATGATGAGGTTTGCGCACATATCAGGAGGAATTTTGGTCCACTCCTCTTTGCAGATCATCTCTAAATTATAAATATTTTGAGGCTTTTGTTTGGCAACTTGGAGCTTCAACTCATTCCATAAGTTTCTATGGGATTAAGGTCTGGAAACTGGCTAGGTGACTCCATGACCTTAATGTGCTTCTTTTTGAGCCACTCCTTTGTTGCATTGGCTATATGTTTTGGGTCATTGTCTTGCTGGATGACCCAGCCATGACACATTTTTGATGTCCTGGCGGAGGGAAGGAGGCTGTTACTCAGGATTTTACGGTACATCCATTCTACCATTGATGCGGTGAAGTAGTCCTGTGCCCTTAGCAGAAAAACAACCCCAAAACATAATGTTTCCACCTCCATGCTTGACAGTGGGGACTGTGTTCTTTGGGTCATAGGCAGCATTTCTCTTCCTCAAAACACAGCGATTTGAGTTAATGCCAAAGACCTCAATTTTTGTCTCATCTAACCACATCGCCTTCTCCCAATCACTCACAGAATCATCCAGTTGTTCATTGGCAAACTTCAGACAGGCCTGCACATGTGCCTTCTTGAGCAGAGGGACCTTGTGGGCACTGCAGGATTTTAAACCCTAACGTCGTAATGTGTTACCAATGGTTTTCTTTGTGACTGTGGTCTTAGCTGCCTTTAGATCATTTTTTTTCTCGTTTTTTTGCGATAAAAATGCATTACAAACTGCAGACATATGCATCCTATCATTTAGAACGCATTCTGCAATTTTTGTGCACATAATGCATTTTTTCCACACAAAAAAAAAAACGCATTGTGGTAAAAAAAAAAGCATGTTCATTAATTTTGCGGATTTTTTGCGTTTTTCCCGCTATTCTATGCATTGGGAAAAAAAACGCGTCAAAACACGCAAAAAACGCGTCAAGAACGCGAAATAATGCATGCGGATTTCTGGCAGAAATGTCCGGTTTTTGTCAGGAAATTTCTGCTAGAAAATCCTGACGTGTGCACATACCCTTAGGCTGATCTATCACCTCCCTCATGATCAAGGATACCCCAATGAGGTGAGATTTTGCTTGGTGCCCCAAATCGATGTCGATTTGTCATTTTGCATTTCTTCCATTTTCTTACTATTGCACCAATAGTTGTCTCCTTCTCACCCAGCGTCTTACTTATGGTTTTGTAGCCCATTCCAGCTTTGTGCATGTCTATGATCTTATCCCTGACATCCTTATAAAGCTCCTTGGTTTTGCCCATGTTGTAGAGGTTAGAGTCTGACTGATTACGTATATACTCGAGTATAAGCCGAGATTTTCAGCCCAAATTTTTGGGCTGAAAGTGCCCCTCTCGGCTTATACTCGAGTCAAGGTGGGTGGCAGGGTCGGCGGGTGAGGGGGTGAGGGCGCTGAGGCATACTTACCTGCTTCCAGCGATCCTGGCGCTCCCCCTGCCGTCCCATGGTCTTCTGTGCTGCAGCTTCTTCCCCTCTTCAGCGGTCACGTGGGACCGCTCATTAGAGAAATGAATAGGCGGCTCCACCTCCCATAGGGGTGGGCCGCCTATTAATTTCTCTAATCAGCGGTGCCGGTGACCGCTGATAGAGGAAGAAGCTGCGGCACCGAAGACAGCTGTCCAGGAGAAGGAGCCGGACGCCGGGACCAGGTAAGTATGTAATATTCACCTGTCCGTGTTCCAGACAGATGAATGTCCCGGCGCCGCTCCATCTTCTCGACGTCGCTCTGCTCTGACTGTGCAGGTCAGAGGGCGCGATGACGCATATAGTGTGCGCGGCGCCCTCTGCCTGATCAGTCAGAGCGGAGAAACGCCGGGACCGGACGCCGGAACGAGACGCCGGGAGCTGCAATCAAGAGAGGTGAGTATGGCTTCTTTTTTTTTTTTTTACTGCAGCAGCAGCGGCAATGGCACAGATTTCTATGGGGAACTATGAACGGTGCAGAGCACTATATGAGGCACAGCTATAGGGAACTATGAACGGCGCAGAGCACTGTATGGGGCACAGCTATAGGGAACTATGAACGGCGCAGAGCACTGTATGGGGCACAGCTATAGGGAACTATGAACGGTGCAGAGCACTATATGGGGCACAGCTATAGGGAACTATGAACGGTGCAGAGCACTATATGAGGCACAGCTATAGGGAACTATGAACGGTGCAGAGCACTATATGAGGCACAGCTATAGGGAACTATGAACGGCGCAGAGCACTGTATGGGGCACAGCTATAGGGAACTATGAACGGCGCAAAGCACTATATGAGGCACAGCTATAGGGAACTATGAACGGCGCAGAGCATATATGGGGCACAGCTATAGGGAACTATGAACGGTGCAGAGCACTATATGAGGCACAGCTATAGGGAACTATGAACGGCGCAGAGCACTGTATGGGGCACAGCTATTGGGAACTATGAACGGCGCAGAGCACTATATGAGGCACAGCTATAGGGAACTATGAACGGTGCAGAGCACTATATGAGGCACAGCTATAGGGAACTATGAACGGTGGAGAGCACTATATGAGGCACAGCTATAGGGAACTATGAACGGTGCAGAGCACTATGAGGCACAGCTATAGGGAACTATGAACGGTGCAGAGCACTATATGAGGCACAGCTATAGGGAACTATGAACGGCGCAGAGCACTATATGAGGCACAGCTATAGGGAACTATGAACGGTGCAGAGCACTATATGAGGCACAGCTATAGGGAACTATGAACGGTGGAGAGCACTATATGAGGCACAGCTATAGGGAACTATGAACGGTGCAGAGCACTATGAGGCACAGCTATAGGGAACTATGAACGGTGCAGAGCACTATATGAGGCACAGCTATAGGGAACTATGAACGGTGCAGAGCACTATATGGCACAGCTATAGGGAACTATGAACGGTGCAGAGCACTATATGAGACACAGCTATAGGGAACTATGAACGGTGCAGAGCACTATATGAGGCACAGCTATAGGGAACTATGAACGGCGCAGAGCACTATATGGCACAGCTATAGGGAACTATGAACGGTGCAGAGCACTATATGGGGCACAGCTATAGGGAACTATGAACGGTGCAGAGCACTATATGAGGCACAGCTATAGGGAACTATGAGCGGTGCAGAGCACTATATGAGGCACAGCTATAGGGAACTATGAACGGCGCAGAGCACTATATGGCACAGCTATAGGGAACTATGAACGGTGCAGAGCACTATATGGGGCACAGCTATAGGGAACTATGAACGGTGCAGAGCACTATATGAGGCACAGCTATAGGGAACTATGAACGGTGCAGAGCACTATATGAGGCACAGCTATAGGGAACAATGAACGGTGCAGAGCACTATATGAGGCACAGCTATAGGGAACTATGAATGGTGCAGAGCACTATATGAGGCACAGCTATAGGGAACTATAAACGGTGCAGAGCACTGTATGAGGCACAGCTATAGGGAACTATGAACGGTGCAGAGTACTGTATGGGGCACAGCTATAGGGAACTATGAACGGTGCAGAGCACTATATGAGGCACAGCTATAGGGAGCTATGAACGGCGCAGAGCACTGTATGGAGCACAGCTATAGGGAACTATGAACGGCGCAGAGCACTGTATGGGGCACAGCTATAGGGAACTATGAACGGTGCAGAGCACTATATGGGGCACAGCTATAGGGAACTATTAACGGCGCAGAGCACTATATGGGGCACAGCTATAGGGAACTATGAACGGCGCAGAGCACTATATGAGGCACAGCTATAGGGAACTATGAACGGCGCAGAGCATATATGAGGCACAGCTATAGGGAACTATGAACGGTGCAGAGCACTATATGAGGCACAGCTATAGGGAACTATGAACGGTGCAGAGCACTATATGAGGCACAGCTATAGGGAACTATGAACGGTGCAGAGCACTATATGAGGCACAGCTATAGGGAACTATGGACGGTGCAGAGCACTATATGGGGCACAGCTATAGGAAACTATGAACGGTGCAGAGCACTATATGAGGCACAGCTATAGGGAACTATGAACGGTGCAGAGCACTGTATGGGGCACAGCTATAGGGAACTAAGAACGGTGCAGAGCACTATATGAGGCACAGCTATAGGGAACTATGAACGGTGCAGAGCACTATATGGGGCACAGCTATAGGGAACTATGAACGGTGCAGAGCACTATATGAGGCACAGCTATAGGGAACTATGAACGGTGCAGAGCACTATATGGGGCACAGCTATGGGGAACTATGAATGGTGCAGAGCACTATATGAGGCACAGCTATAGGGAACTATGAACGGTGCAGAGCACTATATGAGGCACAGCTATAGGGAACTATGAACGGCGCAGAGCACTGTATGGGGCACAGCTATAGGGAACTAAGAACGGTGCAGAGCACTATATGAGGCACAGCTATAGGGAACTATGAACGGCGCAGAGCACTGTATGGGGCACAGCTATAGGGAACTATGAACGGTGCAGAGCACTATATGGGGCACAGCTATAGGGAACTATGAACGGTGCAGAGCATATATGGGGCACAGATATGGGGAGATATGAACGGTGCAGAGCATTATATGGGGCACAGCTATAGGGAACTATGAACGGTGCAGAGCACTATATGAGGCACAGCTATAGGGAAATATGAACGGTGCAGAGCATATATGGGGCACAGCTATAGGGAACTATGAACGGTGCAGAGCACTATATGAGGCACAGCTATAGGGAACTATGAACGGTGCAGAGCATATATGGGGCACAGTTATGCGGAGATATGAACGGTGCAGAGCATTATATGGGGCACAGCTATAGGGAACTATGAACGGTGCAGAGCACTATATGAGGCACAGCTATAGGGAACTATGAACGGTGCAGAGCATATATGGGGCACAGATATGGGGAGATATGAACGCTGCAGAGCATATATGGGGCACAGCTATAGGGAACTATGAACGGTGCAGTGCATATATGGGGCACAGTTATGCTGAGATATGAACGGTGTATTACAAAAGAAAAAAAAAACCCCATAAAAAGTTAGATACTTTATTAGATAACAATAATTAAGGACATAAAGGTAAAAACCTCAAAAAACCCTATCTACTCCATCCGTTAGTCCTACAAGGAAGAGGATATAATCCCCTACAATACACCCTAATATATACTGGTAAAATACCCCTATTAAGCCAAATATAAATATATATGTGTGATTCGTGATACCAAATAGCAGCTATAAGGGTGTATTGATGTAAGTGAAAATATCCCTCACAGCTACAAAAAATAAACCTAAAAGCTGATGCTACCTAGATGCGGAGGTTGGCACCCTAAAAGAAATAGCGAGAATGGCGCCCCCGCTCGTACGATGACTATCCCTGGTCTCCTATCTACTCCCTATAAGAGATAGGTACAGAAACAGAAGGCCAGATGGCTGAGAATAACTTGTACAAGTATGTGATACCAATAATCCAGCACAACTGGCCCTCCCCCACAATGTGATGTGAGACCCAAGGATAGATATATATACCAACTATAGCATCACTATATATATTATAAATAGCATATAGCAACTAATAGGACAAACAAAACAGACCAGTACTTATGTTGGCTCATAGGTCATACAAAGCCAACAGTAATAATGACTAACTAATAATATACAGAACATATACACCACATCGATACATAACACGGCGTCACCACATCCATCTGGATACAAAATAAATCAATACATATAGCAGTGTGGATAATACAGTGAATACACCATGAAATCAGAATAGTAATGATATACTCATCCACTGCATTCAACCGTCCACAGCTGATAATAAATCCAGATGTCGCGGCTCAAGCCATGATGACTGGGCAAATAACACCTCCAGACAACCTCTCGACGCGTTTCCCCCACAAGGTTGGGTTCATCAGGAGAGACTAGATGACGGCATAGCAGTAGTTGCAAAGTTGCAAAGATAGGGCAGCCCTAACTTTGCAACTACTGCTATGCCGTCATCTAGTCTCTCCTGATGAACCCAACCTTGTGGGGGAAACGCGTCGAGAGGTTGTCTGGAGGTGTTATTTGCCCAGTCATCATGGCTTGAGCCGCGACATCTGGATTTATTATCAGCTGTGGACGGTTGAATGCAGTGGATGAGTATATCATTACTATTCTGATTTCATGGTGTATTCACTGTATTATCCACACTGCTATATGTATTGATTTATTTTGTATCCAGATGGATGTGGTGACGCCGTGTTATGTATCGATGTGGTGTATATGTTCTGTATATTATTAGTTAGTCATTATTACTGTTGGCTTTGTATGACCTATGAGCCAACATAAGTACTGGTCTGTTTTGTTTGTCCTATTAGTTGCTATATGCTATTTATAATATATATAGTGATGCTATAGTTGGTATATATATCTATCCTTGGGTCTCACATCACATTGTGGGGGAGGGCCAGTTGTGCTGGATTATTGGTATCACATACTTGTACAAGTTATTCTCAGCCATCTGGCCTTCTGTTTCTGTACCTATCTCTTATAGGGAGTAGATAGGAGACCAGGGATAGTCATCGTACGAGCGGGGGCGCCATTCTCGCTATTTCTTTTAGGGTGCCAACCTCCGCATCTAGGTAGCATCAGCTTTTAGGTTTATTTTTTGTAGCTGTGAGGGATATTTTCACTTACATCAATACACCCTTATAGCTGCTATTTGGTATCACGAATCACACATATATATTTATATTTGGCTTAATAGGGGTATTTTACCAGTATATATTAGGGTGTATTGTAGGGGATTATATCCTCTTCCTTGTAGGACTAACGGATGGAGTAGATAGGGTTTTTTGAGGTTTTTACCTTTATGTCCTTAATTATTGTTATCTAATAAAGTATCTAACTTTTTATGGGGGTTTTTTTTTCTTTTGTAATACATTGTCATTTTCCCTTAGTGTATTTATTAGTTGAGTAAGTTGTTGAGATATGAACGGTGCAGAGCATTATATGGGGCACAGCTATGGGGAACTATGAACGGTGCAGAGCACTATATGAGGCACAGCTATAGGGAACTATGAACGGTGCAGAGCATATATGGGGCACAGATATGGGGAGATATGAACGCTGCAGAGCATATATGGGGCACAGCTATAGGGAACTATGAACGGTGCAGAGCATATATGGGGCACAGTTATGCGGAGATATGAACGGTGCAGAGCATTATATGGGGCACAGCTATGGGGAACTATGAACGGTGCAGAGCACTATATGAGGCACAGCTATAGGGAACTATGAACGGTACAGAGCATATATGGGGCACAGCTATAGGGAACTATGAACGGTGCAGTGCATATATGGGGCACAGCTATGCGGAGATATGAACGGTGCAGAGCACTATATGAGGCACAGCTATGGGGAACTATGAACGGTGCAGAGCACTATATGAGGCACAGCTATAGGGAACTATGAACGGTGCAGAGCATATATGGGGCACAGCTATAGGGAACTATGAACGGTGCAGTGCATATATGGGGCACAGCTATGGGGAGATATGAACGGTGCAGAGCACTATATGGGGCACAGCTATGGGGCAATAATGAACGGTGCAGAGCACTATATGGGGCACAGCTATAGGGCAATAATGAACGGTGCAGAGCACTATATGGCACAGCTATGGGGAACTATGAACGGTGCAGGGCACTATATGAGGCACAGCTATAGGGAACTATGAACGATGCACAGCACTATATGGCACAGCTATAGGGAACTATGAACGGTGCAGAGCACTATATGGGGCACAGCTATAGGGAACTATGAACGGTGCAGAGCACTATATGAGGCACAGCTATAGGGAACTATGAACGGTGCAGAGCACTATATGAGGCACAGCTATAGGGAACTATGAACGGTGCAGAGCATATATGGGGCACAGCTATGGGGAGATATGAACGGTGCAGAGCATATATGGGGCACAGCTATAGGGAACTATGAATGGTGCAAAGCATATCTGGGGCACAGCTATGGGGAGATATGAACGGTGCTGAGCACTATATGGGGCACAGCTATGGGGCAATATGAACAGTGCAGAGCACTATATGGCACAGCTATGGGGAAATAATGATCTATTTTTATTTTTGAAATTCACCGGTAAATGCTGCATTTTCCACCCTAGGCTTATACTCGAGTCAATAAGTTTTCCCAGTTTTTTGTGGCAAAATTAGGGGGGTTGGCTTATACTCGGGTCGGCTTATACTCGAGTATATACGGTAATTGAATCTGTGGACAGGAGTCTTTTATAAAGGTGATTATGTAAGACAGCTGTCTTTAATGCAGGTAACGAGTAGATTAGAGGAATCTAACTGCTGGTCTGTAGTAGCCAGAACTCTTAATGGTTGGAAAGAGATCAAATACTTATTTCTTACTGCAAAACGCAAATACATTTATATAATTTATACAATGTGATTTTCTGGTTTTTATTTTTTAATATTCTATCTCTCAATGTTAAAATTAACCTACCTTTAAAATTATAGACTGTTCATGTCTTTGTCAGTGGGCAAACTTACAAAATCAGCAAGGGATCAAATACTTATTTCCCCCATTGTATAACTCATGTAGTGCGTGCACTGGGGGATTATTAAGTCTGCAGTCTCACATTGTGACTGCAGACTTATTGATTTGGACCGGACAACCCCTTTAATGCCATGTTATAAATTTTTTAAAGAGTCTTGTTAGGCCATGGCTGTCCTATAGAATGGGAATAGTCCACCACATAAGGATCTTCATCTCATATATACAGTATCTCTCTAGTGTTTTCTATCAGTAAGTTGGTGTGAAAAAATTTCAAATGTGAAAGATGATGTGAATCAGGTGGGTGTGATTCGACATACTGGGGCTGCGACTGGTCATGGCCTAAGAAGAAATAATTGCTGTGCTGCGCTGCTTAATGAGTCCGTTTTTGCATTTATTAAACATTGAGAGGTAGAAGTACAATTTGTCACGGTGTAAATACTCTTCTATTTTACTTAAATATGTCATGTTCTTTTGTAAATATTTCCCTCACACATGATAGGGAATAAAAATGAAATGTTGCAAAATAAGTTATGGTATTTGTTATAATGCAAACATATTTTGCATATTAGATATGTTTTTTTAAAAGCCAGACCTGCCATTAGCCACCAATAGTTAAAAGTAGAAGTTCAAAAATTTGTAAAATGTAAAAATTGAGGGAGAAAATTGCTTCATTTTTAACTACTTCCACAATCAGTAAAATTATGTTAGAGCCCTATAAAGACATTTAACACTTGGTGATAGACTGAAGTACAAGTGAAGAACATCACAAATAAGCAGTATAGAACCTCACCGATCTGCTTATCATTATGGAATAAATACTAATTTATTGCTCCACATTTTGCAGAAAGCTGATATTTACAAATTACTCCATTGTGTCTATTGTTTGCTTACTCTTGTTTCTGCTGTCGCATAATATTAATTATTCAGCTGAAAACATGTAACCACATTTCCAATAAGTGACTTTGTTTCCAGTATGATAATGCAGTCGGAGGGCTGTAACTGTAATTTCTTACCGAGAGAATGTTTTACACTCATTGTAACAATGTTAAAGTCAAGATTAACTAACTACAAGCACCTTTTTTAATGACTGTCATAGCTGCAGATTAGTATTCTACACGGGTATTTATAAGGTATTCCTCTTGAGAGTTACACATTAAAGGGAACCTGTAAGCACATCTTTTAAATACAGAAGACGTGGACTGTTCCATAATGCCTTGCAACTATGAAATCTAGAGGATTATCATACATTTTACAATGGTGGTCAAAGTCATTACAGATTGGTGGTTCCCAGTGGAGCACAATTAGTACGGCAGAGTTATTTTTCATCTCTCAGAGTCACTGAGTAAGTCTCTTTCGTGAAAAGTGTAAGCTCTTATGGTCAACGGTGTCCTCTCTCTCTCGCCCGTCTAATGTAAGCTCTTAAGGACAGCCGAGTCCCCTCACTCTCGCCTGTAGAATGTAAACTCTTAGGGTTAGTGGGGTCCTCTCTCTCTCACCTGTAGAATGTAATCTCTTAGGGTCAGCAGGGTCCTCTCTCTCACCTGTGGAATGTAAGCTCTTAGGGTCAGCAGAGTTCTCTCTCTCTCTCGCCTATAGAATGTAAGCTCTTAGGGTCGGCGGAGTCCTCTCTCTCTCACCTGTAGAATGTAAGCTTTTAGGGTCAGCGGGGTCCTCTCTCTCACCTGTAGAATGTAAGCTCTTACAGTCAGCAGAATCCTCTCTTTCTCACCTTTAGCATGTAAGCTTTTAGGGTCAGCAGAGTCCTCTCTCATTTGCCTGTATAATGTAAGCTCTTAGGGTCAGCGGGGTCTTCTCTCTCTCATCTGTAGAATGTAAGCTCTTACGGTCAGCAGAGCCCTCTCTCACCTGTAACATGTAAGCTTTTAGGGTCAGCAGAGTCCTCTCTCTCTCTTGCCTGTAGAATGTAAGCTATTAGGGTCAGCGGGGTCCTCTCTTTCCTGCAGAAGTAAGCTTTTAGGGTCAGCGGGGTCCTCTCTCTCGCCTGTAGAAAGTAAGCTCTTAGAATCAGCAGAGTTCTCTCTCTTGCCTGTAGAATGTAAGCGCTTATGGTCAGTGGGGTCCTATCTCTCACGCCTGTGGAATGTAAGCTTTTAGGGTCATTGGATTCCTCTCTTACCTGCAGAAGTAAGCATTTAGGGTCAGTGGGATCCTCTCTCTCGCCTGTAGAATGTAAGCTCTTAGGGTCAGCAGAGTTCTCTCTCTCTTGCCTGTAGAATGTAAGCTCTTATAGTCAGTGGGGTCCTCTCTCTCGCACCTGTGGAATGCTAGCTTTTAGGGTCAGCAAAGTCCTCTCTCTCTCACCTGAAAAAAAAGTAAGCTCTTAGTGTCGGCAAAGTCCCTCTCTCTCACCTGTAGAATGTAAGCTTTTAGGGTCAACGGGGTCCTCTCTCTCTCACCTGTAGAATGTAAGCTCTTAAGATCACCAGAGTCCTCTCTCACCTGTAGCATGTAAACTTTTAGGGTCAGCAGAGTCCTCTCTCTCTTGCCTGTAGAATGTAAGCTCTTAGGGTCAGCGGAGTCCTATCTTACCTGTAGAAGTAAGCTTTTAGGGCCAGCGGGGTCCTCTCTCTCGCCTGTAGAATGTAAGCTCTTAGGGTCAGCTGAGTCCTATCTCTCTTACCTGTAGAATGTAAGCTCTTAGGGTCAGCTGAGTTCTATCTCTCTTACCTGTAGAATGTAAGCTCTTAGGGTCAGCTGAGTCCTATCTCTCTTACCTGTAGAATGTAAGCTCTTATGGTCAGTGGGGTCCTCTCTTCTGTAGTGTGTGAGCTCTTATGGCCAGCAGGGTACTCTCTCTCCTGTAGAGTGTAGGCTCTTATAGTTAACGGGCCCATCTCTGCTTCCTGTAAAGTGTAATCTCTTATGGTCAGCAGGGTCCTTTTTCTTCCTCACTTGCATTTAATAAGCAATTACAGACTTTCCAGTATTAAAATTTCTACAAATTTACTCGTGACTAGTGTTGAGCGATACCTTCCGATATTCAAAGGTATCGGTATTGGATGGTATCGGCCGATATCCAAAAAATACTGTTACCCGATACCAATGCAAGTCAATGGGTCACAAATATCGGAAGTGATCCTGGATGGTTCCCAGGGTCTGAAGGAGAGGAAGCTCTCCTTCAGGCCCTGGGATCCATATTCATGTAAAAAATAAAGAATAAAAATAACCTTCGATGACGTCTCAGTCAGGTGACCGCTCACCTGACCGCTCACGTGACGTCATCGAAGGTCCTTCACTCTCTGCATTCTCAGTAACGGAGGCGGACACTTGCAGCGGTGACAGCCAGGGTTCGCCGGAGTGGTGAGTATATCCATATTTTTTATTTTTATTCTTTATTTTTTACATGAATATGGATCCCAGGGCCTGAAGGAGAGTCTCCTCTCCTCCAGACTCTGGGAACCATACGCACCGCACACGCCGATTCCAATTTCTGATATCGCAAAAATATCGGAACTCGGTATCGGAATTCCGATACAGTAAGTATCGGCCAATACCCGATATTTGCAGTATCGGAATGCTCAACACTACTCGTGACAGATCAAATTTGAATTTCCAAAGATTCGCTCATCTCTAAACATTATAAATATATTTTAAAATCCTTTTAATTATCTGTGCCAAAAAGCACAGTTGTTTCCACCTTGCTAGACACTTTGTGAAGGTGTTTAGAAAAGACACACAGTGCCAATTTTGCAAGTTTTCCTACAAAGAATGGAGAGGTCTGTAATTTTTATCGTAGGTACACTTCACCTGTGATAGTCAGAATCTAAAAAAAAATCCAGAAAAATCACATTATATTATTTTTACATGAATAATTTTATTTTATTGAAAGAAGTATTTGATCACCTATCAACCAGCAAGAATTCTGGCTCTCACAGACCTGTTAGTTTTTCTTTAAGAAGCCCTCCCACTCTTTAATCTTCATCTCTTCATCTTTAATATAATTAAAAGCAAGAAATTCAAAGGCACAGATACAAAGCTGGGTTGTATTAAAATAATATGGAACAATTAGTAATGAAGAAATGGTCTTGTTTAACCCCTTCCCGACATGCCCCGTACTAGTACGGCGCATGTCGGGTCCCCTGTTTTGATGTGGGCTACGGCAGTGAACCCACATCAAAGTCGCGACATGTCAGCTGTTTTGTACAGCTGACATGTGTGCGCAATAGCGGCGGGTGAAATCGCGATCCACCCACCGCTATTAACCTGGTAAATGCCACTGTCAAACGCTGACAGCGGCATTTAACCGGCGCTTCCGGCCACGCGGACGGAAATGAGCGCATCGCTGACCCCCGTCACATGATCGGTTGTCGGCGATGCATCAGGATGGTAACCATAGAGGTCCTTGAGACCTCTATGGTTGCTGATGCCGGCCTGCTGTGAACGCCCCCCTGTGGTCGGTGCTCATAGCACACCTGCATTTCAGCTACATAGCAGCGATCTGATGATCGCTGTTATGTAGCAGAGCCGATCAGGCTATGCCAGCTTCTAGCCTCCCATGGAGGCTATTGAAGCATGGCAAAAGTAAAAAAAATGTTTTTAAAAATATTAAAAAAAAAAAATATATATATAAAAGTTTAAATCACCCCCCTTTCGCCCCATCCAAAATAAAACAATAAAAAATAAATCAAACCTACACATATTTGGTATCGCCGCATTCAGCATCACTCGATCTATCAATAACAAAAGCACTAACCTGATTGCTAAACGGCGTAGCGAGAAAAAAATTCAAAACACCAGAATTATGTTTTTTGATCACCGTAACATTGCATTAAAATGCAATAACGGGCGAGCAAAAGAACATATCTACACAAATGTGGTATCATTAAAAACATCAGCTTGGCACGCAAAAAATAAGCCCTCATCCGACCCCAGATCACGAAAAATGGAGACGCTATGGGTATCGGAAAATGGCGCTTTTTTGTTAGCAAAGTTTTTAATTTTTTTTTCACCACTTAGATAAAAAATAGCCTAGACAAGTTAGGTGTCTATAAACTCACAATGACTTGGAGAATCATAATGGTAGGTCAGTTTTAGCATTTAGTAAAGCTAGCAAAAAAGCCAATCAAAAAACAAGGGTGGGATTGCACTTGTTTTGCAATTTCACCGCACTTGGAATTTTTTTTCCCATTTTTTAGTGCAAGACATGGTGAAACCAATGGTGTCTTTCAAAAGTACAACTCGTCCCGCAAAAAATAAGCCCTCACATGACCATATTGACAAAAAAATAAAAAAGTTATGGCTCTGAGAAGGAGGGCAGCGAAAAACGAAAACACAAAAACGAAAAATGGCCGCGACAGGAAGGGGTTAAAGAGATGACTTTATTTTTCTAAGAAAGCATTTAATTAAACAAAGAACATTAACTATAAATCCCATGGGAAGAAAGAAGATAAAAGAAATCTGCTGAACTTGATGATCGAATGTTAGGTTAAATTTACTGTTATCCATCAATGACAAGCAGATCAATCACGCTGTGTAGAACTCATTTCTGATCTTTTTCAGTTAGATTTATACTTCAGCCTCCCCATAAACATAATACAGTAGAGTTGTTCAATGAACTACACAAAATAGAATGAATGAGAATGAATGAGTGGAATAGATACAATTTGTATTTGTATATCATATAATGAGCTATATAACTTATTTCTTGCCAAAATTTGCTATATGTCCAGGCTTATGCTGTTGAGGTACTGTCTTAAACAGACAACAGATAGGCGCAGTGTTATTTTTGAGTTTTTCAAAACTACGGCCTGTAACCTTGATGTTTTGTTTGTGTTCACTTCCTCCTAGTAATTAGGACTTCAACTCTTTAATTAAATGGATTATTTGGCTGAAAAAGCGCTGTTCTTTACTGCATTCCAAATAGCCTCTATTAAGCACCACTTGACATGCAGGGTGAACACAATATTTAGGGTTAAGTCATGATGCGGTCAAAATCCTGTCCCCCAAAGGTAACCAATAGAAGCACGATTTTCATGTTTTTAAAATGAGGTGATTGGTACTTGAGTTTCCAGTCTCATTTCCTTATCAGCCAGCATCATTTTATCTCCAGTGAGAGCCATTTTATGCCATTCAAGTGACTTTCAGGGGATGAGCCTTCCATCGTTGTTCACATAAACCAATGTCATCACGCCAGCTCATATGTGAACAACCGATCCTTACTTCCTTCCTTTTATACTCCATGTTGTAATGATGAAGATAATGATTGATGCATGCTCCAGGCAAAGCAGTTCATTCTCCCACAATATCGAGTGCTGAATGATTCTGTTGAAAGCTGAAAATCGGCAACAGGTTATGGGCCAACAACAAAGTGACAAAGGTGACACAGCATAACATGATCAAGAGACTGATACAATGTTCTGTATACAGTACAATAAAAAAAAATAGGCGTCACACCCCCATCAATCAGACATTGATGACCTATCCTGAGGATAGGCAATCAATGTTAAAATCCAGGACAACCCCTTTAAAATTATAAGTGATACATGTCTTACAGCCCATAATTCTGATATGAATGCATCAGCTGCATTCACTGTAAACTGTAAAATGATGATAGTTAAAGTCAAAATAATCTTCAGACTCAAAAAAATCATGTACACCTTAATTTGTTTTAAGAACAGGGCAAAAAATTGTCCTTTTTTAACAGACTGCCCTGGAATTCCTGTACTGTTGGCAACTCTGATAGCTTCAGATGTGTAATTATCAGGCACTGCCATAATTAAAGGGACAATATGCAAACAGTGCCTAATAATCTGCTATAGTAATGTCTATTGATTGAAATAGGGTGTGGATGTGCAGTACCCAAGCGTCACCACCACTATACAGTACATGAAGCTGTGCTGTGCAACTGAGAAGTTCTGTCAGCCGTCGATACCGCTGATCGGCAGCGATGCCAGATATTCCATACCCACCAATCAGACATTGATGACCTATCCTAAGGACAGACCATCAATGTTAAAGTCCTGGAAACCCCCTGTAATGATTTATTATGGTTTTATGTGTCTGTATAAAAATATTGCCTGTCTGTTTTTTTGATAGGCTGTCCAGACAAAATAAAAAGTAAACGTGGCTACCCTGAGTCTGGTTGTATTTTACTAAATCTTTCTGTCCTCCATATTGGTCATCAAGTCATTCCAGGTACCTTATAAATATCTGTACAGTATTATTATTATTGATGATGGCTTGTACAAAAGCCGAGAAAACAGAGGAACTGTACATTTTTAACAGTTCCTCTGTTTTCTCGTGCTTTGTAACCCTGCAGTTATGTTCCATTAGATGTGCCCTGTTTCTAATTGCTCTCGGTCCGTGGTGAGCCTGGCAGCTGAATGGAGAACAGCTCCTTTGCTTACTGAGTAGGTGTAATGGTTCTGAAAGTGACCTACTCACTTGAGACACATATTGATTTTCTGTTTGAGTCTGACTTTTGGTGGCTCAAAACCAGCATGAGACCGTATGTATGAGTGACCTCGAGAAATGATGGCCTGACTGGAGTGTTCTCCATTACTACAAATCATAATGTGATCAGAACTCTACAGCAAAATGCTTTTAGTACTTTAGAAAATATTCCCAGTAGAAGTCTAGTCTAGTGGTTTAGCTTGGTGATTAGGTTTCTTTTAAGAGTTATGGCGTGATTGTACTACATACACGATTTCAAAAAACTTTTCAACTTTATGAATAGTTTTCACTTAAAAACAAAATCTGAACTTTTTTGTATGAAGCGCCTTTGCAGACTTACAGTCATGGCCAAAAGTATTGACACTCCTGCAATTCTGTCAGATAATACTCATTTTCTTCCTGAAAATGATTGCAAACGCAAATTATTTGGTATTATTATCTTCATTTAATTTGTCTTAAATGAAAAAACACAAAAAGAATTGTCCTAAAGCCAAATTGGATATAATTCCACACCAAACATAAAAAAGGGGGTGGACAAAAGTATTGGCACTATTCAAAAAATCATGTGATGCTTCTCTAATTTGTGTAATTAACAGCACCTGTAACTTACCTGTGGCACCTAACAGGTGTTGGCAATAACTAAATCACACTTGCAGCCAGTTGACATGGATTAAAGTTGACTCAACCTCTGTCCTGTGTCCTTGTGTGTACCACATTGAGCCTGGCGAAAAGAAAGAAGACCAAAGAACTGTCTGAAGACTTGAGAAACCAAATTGTGAGGAAGCATGAGCAATCTCAAGGCTACAAGTCCATCTCCAAAGACCTGAATGTACCTGTGTCTACCGTGCAGAGTGTCATCAAGAAGTTTAAAGCCCATGGCACTGTGGTTAACCTCCCTAGATGTGGACGGAAAAGAAAAATTGACAAGAGATTTCAACGCAAGATTGTGTGGATGTTAGATAAAGAACCTCGACTAACATCCAAACAAGTTCAAGCTGCCCTGCAGTCCGAGGGTACAACATTGTCAACCCGTACTATCCATCGGCATCTGAATGAAAAGGAACTGTATGGTAGGAGACCCAGGAAGACCCCACTTCTTACCCCGAGACATAAAAAAGCCAGGCTGGATTTTGCCAAAACTTACCTGAAAAAGCCTAAAACATTTTGGAAGAATGTTCTGTGGTCAGATGAGACAAAAGTAGAGCTTTTGGGGCAAAGGCATCAACATAGAGTTTACAGGAGAAAAAAGAGGTATTCAAAGAAAAGAACACGGTCCCTACAGTCAAACATGGCGGAGGTTCCCTGATGTTTTGGGGTTGCTTTGCTGCCTAAGGCACAGGACTGCTTGACCATGTGCATGGCATTTTGAAGTCTGAAGACTACCAACAAATTTTGCAGCATAATGTAGGGCCCAGTGTGAGAAAGCTGGGTCTCCCTCAGAGGTCATGGGTCTTCCAGCAGGACAATGACCCAAAACACACTTCAAAAAGCACTAGAAAATGGTTTGAGAGAAAGCACTGGAGACTTCTAAGGTGGCCAGCAATGAGTCCAGACCTGAATCCCATAGAACACCTGTGGAGAGATCTAAAAATGGCAGTTTGAAGAAGGCACCCTTCAAATATCAGGGACCTGGAGCAGTTTGCCAAAGAAGAATGGTCTAAAATTCCAGCAGTGCATTGTAAGAAACTCATTGATGGTTACCGGAAGTGGTTGGCCGCAGTTATTTTGGCTAAAGGTTGTGCAACCAAGTATTAGGCTGAGGGTGCCTGTTGTGAATTCTGTGGCAGAGCTCCCTCCTGTGGTCACAAGTGGTACTTCGGCTGATTCTCTCTGTGAGCTTCCGTTGGTGGAGGAAAGTGGTACTGCGGCTTCTGAGTTTCCTTCCTCAGGTGATGTGGTGAAGTCGTTAGGTGCTGCTCTATTTAACTCCACCTAGTGCTTTGATCCTGGCCTCCAGTCAATGTTCTAGTATTGGACCTGTTTCCTCCTGGATCGTTCCTGTGGCCTGCTGCTCTGCATAGCTAAGTTCCGCTTTGCTATTTTGTTTGCTGTTTTTTTCTGTCCAGCTTGTCCTTTTGTTTTTTCCTGCTAGCTGGAAGCTCTGGGACACAGAGGGTGTACCTCCGTGCCGTTAGTTCGGTACGGAGGGTCTTTTTGCCCCCTTTGCGTGGTTTTTGTAGGGTTTTGTGTTGACCGCAAAGTTACCTTTCCTATCCTCGCTCTGTTCAGAAAGTCGGGCCTCACTTTGCTAAATCTATTTCATCTCTACGTTTGTCTTTTCATTTTAACTCACAGTCATTATATGTGGGGGCTGCCTTTTCCTTTGGGGTATTTCTCTGAGGCAAGGTAGGCTTATTTTCTATCTTCAGGCTAGCTAGTTTCTCAGGCTGTGCCGAGTTGCATAGGGAGCGTTAGGCGCAATCCACGGCTGCCTCTAGTGTGGTTGGAGAGGATTAGGGATTGCGGTCAGCAGAGTTCCCACGTCTCAGAGCTCGTTCTATGTTTTTGGGTTATTGTCAGGTCACTGTATGTGCTCTGACCTCTATGTCCATTGTGGTACTGAATTACCTTATCAGAACAGTACCGGAGGCCCAAAGTACCAATGATTCTCAATAGAGGGAAAAAAGAGGTTCTGAGACCATTTTTTTTTCTCTGCACTGTGTTTTGCCTTTTTTTTCCCCTAGACATTTGGGTGGTTCAGGACACAGGTGTAGCGATGGACATTAAAGGTCTGTCTTCATGTGTGGATCAGCTCACGGCAAGAGTACAAAATATTCAAGACTTTGTGGTTCAGAATTCTATGTTAGAACCGAGAATTCCTATTCCTGATTTGTTTTTTGGAGATAGAACTAAATTTCTGAGTTTCAAAAATAATTGTAAACTATTTCTTGCTTTGAAACCTCGCTCCTCTGGTGACCCAGTTCAACAAGTTAGGATCATTATTTCTTTTTTACGTGGCGACCCTCAGGACTGAGCATTTTCTCTTGCGTCAGGAGATCCTGCATTAAGTAATATCAATGCGTTTTTCCTGGCGCTCGGATTGCTGTACGATGAACCTAATTCAGTGGATCAGGCAGAGAAAAATTTGCTGGCTCTGTGTCAGGGTCAGGATGAGATAGAGGTATATTGTCAGAAATTTAGAAAGTGGTCCGTACTCACTCAATGGAATGAAGGTGCACTCGCAGCTATTTTCAGAAAGGGTCTCTCTGAAGCCCTTAAGGATGTCATGGTGGGATTTCCTATGCCTGTTGGTCTGAATGAGTCTATGTCTTTGGCCATTCAGATCGGTCGACGCTTGCGTGAGCGTAAATCTGTGCACCATTTGGCGGTATTACCTTAGCTTAAACCTGAGCCTATGCAGTGCGATAGGACTTTGACCAGAGTTGAACAGCAAGAACACAGACGTCTGAATGGGCTGTGTTTCTACTCTGGTGATTCCACTCATGCTATCTCTGATTGTCCTAAGCGCACTAAGCGGTTCGCTAGGTCTGCCACCATTGGTACGGTACAGTCAAAATTTCTTCTGTCCGTTACCTTGATCTGCTCTTTGTCATCGTATTCTGTCATGGCATTTGTGGATTCAGGCGCTGCCCTGAATTTGATGGAGTTGGAGTATGCTAGGCATTGTGGGTTTTTCTTGGAGCCCTTGCAGTGTCCTATTCCATTGAGAGGAATTGATGCTACGCCTTTGGCCAAGAATAAGCCTCAGTACTGGACCCAGCTGACCATGTGCATGGCTCCTGCACATCAGGAGGTTATTCGCTTTCTGGTGTTGCATAATCTGCATGATGTGGTCGTGTTGGGGTTGCCATGGCTACAAGTCCATAATCCAGTATTAGATTGGAAATCCATGTCGGTGTCCAGCTGGGGTTGTCAGGGGGTACATGGTGATGTTCCATTTCTGTCAATTTCGTCATCCACCCCTTCTGAGGTTCCAGAGTTCTTGTCTGATTACCGGGATGTATTTGATGAGCCCAAGTCCGATACCCTACCTCCGCATAGGGATTGTGATTGTGCTATCGATTTGATTCCTGGTAGTAAATTCCCAAAAGCTCGACTGTTTAATTTATCTGTGCCTGAGCACGCCGCTATGCGGAGTTATGTGAAGGAGTCCTTGGAGAAGGGGCATATTCGCCCGTCATCGTCGCCATTAGGAGCAGGGTTCTTTTTTGTAGCCAAGAAGGATGGTTCGCTGAGACCTTGTATAGATTACCGCCTTTTAAATAAGATCACGGTTAAATTTCAGTACCCCTTGCCGTTGTTATCTGATTTGTTTGCTCGGATTAAGGGGGCTAGTTGGTTGACCAAGATAGACCTTCGTGGTGCGTATAATCTTGTGCGTATTAAGCGAGGCGATGAATGGAAAACTGCATTTAATACGCCCGAGGGCCATTTTGAGTATCTAGTAATGCCATTCGGACTGCCAATGCTCCATCAGTGTTTCAGTCCATTATGCATGACATCTTCCGAGAGTACCTGGATAAATTCCTGATTGTGTACTTGGATGACATTTTGATCTTCTCGGATGATTGGGAGTCTCATGTGAAGCAGGTCAGAACGGTGTTTCAGGTCCTGCGTGCTAATTCTTTGTTTGTGAAGGGATCAAAGTGTCTCTTTGGTGTTCAGAAGGTTTCATTTCTGGGGTTCATCTTTTCCCCTTCTACTATCGAGATGACCCTGTTAAGGTCCAAGCCATCCATGATTGGACTCAGCCGACATCTCTGAAAAGTCTGCAAAAGTTCCTGGGCTTTGCTAATTTTTATCGTCGCTTCATCTGCAATTTTTCTAGTATTGCTAAACCATTGACCGATTTGACCAAGAAGGGTGCTGATGTGGTCAATTGGTCTTCTGCTGCTGTGGAAGCTTTTCAAGAGTTGAAGCGTCGTTTTTCTTCTGCCCCTGTGTTGTGTCAACCAGATGTTTCGCTTCCATTCCAGGTCGAGGTTGATGCTTCTGAGATTGGAGCAGGGGCTGTTTTGTCGCAGAGAAGTTCTGATTGCTCGGTGATGAAACCATGCGCCTTCTTTTCCAGGAAGTTTTTGCCTGCCGAGCGAAATTATGATGTGGGCAATCGAGAGTTGCTGGCCATGAAGTGGGCATTCGAGGAGTGGCGTCATTGGCTTGAAGGAGCTAAGCATCGCGTGGTGGTCTTGACTGATCATAAGAACTTGACTTATCTCGAGTCTGCCAAGTGGTTGAATCCTAGACAAGCTCGTTGGTCGCTGTTTTTTGCCCATTTTGACTTTGTGATTTCGTACCTTCCGGGCTCTAAAAATGTGAAGGCGGATGCTCTGTCTAGGAGTTTTGTGCCCGACTCTCCGGGTTTATCTGAGCCGGCGGGTATCCTCAAAGAGGGAGTAATTGTGTCTGCCATCTCCCCTGATTTGCGGCGGGTGCTGCAAAAATTTCAGGCTAATAAACCTGATCGTTGCCCAGCGGAGAAACTGTTTGTCCCTGATAGGTGGACGAATAAAGTTATCTCTGAGGTTCATTGTTCGGTGTTGGCTGGTCATCCTGGAATCTGTGGTACCAGAGAGTTAGTGGCTAGATCCTTTTGGTGGCCATCTCTGTCGCGGGATGTGCGTTCTTTTGTGCAGTCCTGTGGGATTTGTGCTCGGGCTAAGCCCTGCTGTTCTCGTGCCAGTGGGTTGCTTTTGCCCTTGCCGGTCCCGAAGAGGCCTTGGACACATATCTCTATGGATTTTATTTCAGATCTTCCCGTCTCTCAAAAGATGTCAGTCATTTGGGTGGTCTGTGATCGCTTCTCTAAGATGGTCCATTTGGTACCCTTGTCTAAATTACCTTCCTCCTCTGATTTGGTGCCATTGTTCTTCCAGCATGTGGTTCGTTTACATGGCATTCCAGAGAATATCGTTTCTGACAGAGGTTCCCAGTTTGTTTCGAGATTTTGGCGAGCCTTTTGTGGTAGGATGGGCATTGACTTGTCTTTTTCCTCGGCTTTCCATCCTCAGACTAATGGCCAGACCGAACAAACCAATCAGACCTTGGAAACATATCTGAGATGCTTTGTTTCTGCTGATCAGGATGACTGGGTGTCCTTTTTGCCTTTGGCTGAGTTCGCCCTTAATAATCGGGCCAGCTCGGCTACCTTGGTTTCGCCGTTTTTCTGCAACTCTGGGTTCCATCCTCGTTTCTCTTCAGGGCAGGTTGAGTCTTCGGACTGTCCTGGTGTGGATACTGTGGTGGACAGGTTGCAGCAGATTTGGACTCATGTAGTGGACAATTTGACCTTGTCCCAGGAGAAGGCTCAACGTTTCGCTAATCGCAGACGCTGTGTGGGTCCCCGACTTCGTGTTGGGGATTTGGTTTGGTTATCTTCTCGTCATATTCCTATGAAGGTTTCCTCTCCTAAGTTTAAACCTCGTTTCATTGGTCCGTATAGGATTTCTGAGGTTCTTAATCCTGTGTCTTTTCGTCTGACCCTTCCAGATTCTTTTTCCATACATAACGTATTCCATAGGTCATTGTTGCGGAGATACGTGGCACCTATGGTTCCATCTGTTGATCCTCCTGCCCCGGTTTTGGTGGAGGGGGAGTTGGAGTATATTGTGGAGAAGATTTTGGATTCTCGTGTTTCAAGACGGAAACTCCAGTATCTGGTTAAGTGGAAGGGTTATGCTCAGGAAGATAATTCCTGGGTCTTTGCCTCTGATGTCCATGCTCCCGATCTTGTTCGTGCCTTTCATATGGCTCATCCTGGTCGTCCTGGGGGCTCTGGTGAGGGTTCGGTGACCCCTCCTCAAGTGGGGGGTACTGTTGTGAATTCTGTGGCAGAGCTCCCTCCTGTGGTCACAAGTGGTACTTCGGCTGATTCTCTCTGTGAGCTTCCGTTGGTGGAGGAAAGTGGTACTGCGGCTTCTGAGTTTCCTTCCTCAGGTGATGTGGTGAAGTCGTTAGGTGCTGCTCTATTTAACTCCACCTAGTGCTTTGATCCTGGCCTCCAGTCAATGTTCTAGTATTGGACCTGTTTCCTCCTGGATCGTTCCTGTGGCCTGCTGCTCTGCATAGCTAAGTTCCGCTTTGCTATTTTGTTTGCTGTTTTTTTCTGTCCAGCTTGTCCTTTTGTTTTTTCCTGCTAGCTGGAAGCTCTGGGACGCAGAGGGTGTACCTCCGTGCCGTTAGTTCGGTACGGAGGGTCTTTTTGCCCCCTTTGCGTGGTTTTTGTAGGGTTTTGTGTTGACCGCAAAGTTACCTTTCCTATCCTCGCTCTGTTCAGAAAGTCGGGCCTCACTTTGCTAAATCTATTTCATCTCTATGTTTGTCTTTTCATCTTAACTCACAGTCATTCTATGTGGGGGCTGCCTTTTCCTTTGGGGTATTTCTCTGAGGCAAGGTAGGCTTATTTTCTATCTTCAGGCTAGCTAGTTTCTCAGGCTGTGCCGAGTTGCATAGGGAGCGTTAGGCGCAATCCACGGCTGCCTCTAGTGTGGTTGGAGAGGATTAGGGATTGCGGTCAGCAGAGTTCCCACGTCTCAGAGCTCGTTCTATGTTTTTGGGTTATTGTCAGGTCACTGTATGTGCTCTGACCTCTATGTCCATTGTGGTACTGAATTACCTTATCAGAACAGGTGCCAATACTTTTGCCTGGCCCATTTTTGAAGTTTTGTGTGAAATGATCAATGTTTTGCTTTTTGCTTCATTCTCTTTTGTGTTTTTTCATTTAAGATAAATTAAATGAAGACAATAATACCAAATAATTTGTGTTTGCATTCATTTTCAGGAAGAAAATGAGTATTATCTGACAGAATTGCAGGGGTGTCAATACTTTTGGCCACGACTGCATATGTAAAGCTATTGTTACACACCAAAAACAAGCTATTCACTCCTACTTGAACATGTTAGTTTTCCAAAACTAAGAGCATAAATTAAGGATTGGGGTTCCTTTTTTGGCTATGACATATACCCTTCTTCCAGAAAAGCTTTCCACAAGAACATTCATCAGATAAGGCACCGATATTGAACATAGAAGGTCTAACTCATAATCATTGTCCCAAATAATTCTAGAAGTGTTTGGTAGAGTTGAAATTATAGCTGTGTGATGCCACTGCAATTCCACCAAACCAGCCTCATCCAAATATACAGTGGGGAAAAAAGGATTTAGTCAGACACCAATTGTACAAGTTCTCCCACTTAAAAAGATGAGAGAGGCCTGTAATTGACATCATAGGTAGACCACAACTATGAGAATCAAAATGAGAAAACAAATCCAGAAAATCACCTTGTCTGATTTGGCAAGATTTATTTTGCAAATTATGGTGGAAAATAAGTATTTGGTCACCTAAAAACATGCAAGATTTCTGGCTCCCACAGACCTGTAACTTCTTCTTTAAGAGGCTCCTCTGTCCTCCACTCATTACCTGTAGTAATGGCACCTGTTTGAACTTGTTATCAGTATAAAAGACACCTGTCCACAACCTCAAACAGTCACACTCCAAACTCTACTATGTTGAAGACCAAAGAAATGTCGAAGGACACCAGAAACAAAATTGTAGCCCTGCACCAGGCTGGGAAGACTGAATCTGCAATACGCAAGCAGCTTGGTGTGATGAAATCAACTGTGGGAGCAATAGTAAGAAATTGAAAGACATACAATTTCTTGCCTTGTCATGCAGATGACAGCATGGGAAACTCTGGATGTTTGGCCCCCCATTCATTTAAATGGGGTCCAGATTTGTGTTTGAATTTGGATACTGTGTTGATACCCGAATCAAACTTTTTTTTAATGTTTGGACGAACACGAAAGACACGAACATCCACAGCTTCGCCCATCACTAGTAAAGACTCGTTAATTCATTCAGTAGTAATGAATTGGGAAGCTTAGGCCCATGCTCATCAATGTATTTGTGCTTTTGTTTTAGATATTTTACTTCAAAGTAGTATCTTATCTCCAGTATGAGTTATACGTTTAGCCATTTACACCAAAATGTTGAGACTTTTGCATCTTACTTACTTTTATATCTAACTTGTTAAAGTGGAGAAGAGGGGCAAAACGTTGGCATGGTTTACAGCTTGCCCAGGATTTAGACATACTTCTGCCATTTTTCAAAAAAAATTACAAAAACAGTCGCAAATATGAATAAAAGTAACATCTATATATTACCTGGGGTCATAAATTTGTCACAATGTATTGTCAATAAATCAGTGAAGCTTTAACTTAAATACTGGATAAAACAACTCAATTTCGGTACAATTTGGTCTTCAGTATTTCAGCTCATTGAATATAGTGGGCACAGGGCAAACTGAAGGCCTGGCACTTCATTTCCAAATGAGTAGTGCACTAGTTAGATTATGTTGCCTCACAAAGTATTAAAGTGTGACACCCATGGGAATGATAGTTAATTATTAGCCACATATAATTTATTCCGCCACCTATTGAAAAGACATGAGGACAATGTGAAAGGCAAACTACCGAAACAAAGCAAACAGCTGGATGCAACCTGCCCAAATGGCATGTTTAACAGCTTCTAATGATGAGTTGGCTTCTATGCAATCCGAGCTGCCTAATAAAGTGTTAGGAAGGCTTATGGGTATCTGCTGCCAAGCCAATTATTGTCATTCCGTTTCAAAGCCATTTGTCAGTGCTTACAAAGGAAGACACATCTGACATTTACTAGATTGACTCGCGTCACATCTTGCTTTATTGCCAGAAACTGCAGTTCAAAGTCAGGGATGAAACCCAAGTATAAGCATCTGATACCAGCTCCCTGAACACGGCAGTACTCAGATATGAGGCTTGTTTGCTGCATTTTAATGGTTGCCAGAATATAAAAAACTTATTACAATCTGAAATAGGTTATTACTAGACAAAGCAGGGCTGTCATAAGATGGGCGCAGCAGAACTGTAAACTTTATACCTCAACCAAACATAGCTATCCTCTGTCCTTTCCTGATGGCCATGAGTTTCCCTGTTTGACATACCAAAAACACCGATGTTAAAGGCACGTCCACACCAATGAAAAGTAAGGCTTGTCAGTATGGGCTCTGAACATTGCCTGTTTAACCCATTCTCTTGCAAGACTGTATGATTAGGTTCAATTTATTCTCGTATAATTAGTTTATTTCTTACATTGCAGATCTTTTGTTGATGGCAGCAGGTTTTCACATAAGATATTTCTCTATTTTTTCTCCAGCGAGAAGTATTGCCAAAGCAGGATACGGCCATGATGATGATTAAAATGGGGACAGTGTGGTTTTAGCATTGGGTGGCATTTTGTTTATATGACTTTCTTTTTGACAAAAAGGTCAGATGCTGTCCGTGAGATTGATCTATTTCTATAAGTTCAGTATTGTCATGCTAAAAACTGTAAATTGTCAGGATTCACAGAGAAAGCCTTTAAGTTCAGAATAGGAATTGCTAGCTCACGCCTGCTAACTGTTTTGGGGTATTCTGCCTCCCATAGCTCTGCTATGCTACTGAGGTACTCCTCATTCCGGCCGTATGAAAATCAGTTTCTGGTAGAAATCTCGAACTTGCTATCTTTAGTTCTTCTGGACTAAACACACTCTCCACTTGTGTCCTTTTCCCTCATAGCAAAACATCCTTCTCCCTCAGTAACTTCTCTCTAACTTCTAACAAACAGGACAATTTTTTCCTAATGCCTGCTTATTTCCTCCCACCATGGGCTGGCTCTCTGTTTGTAGGCTAACTAACTGCGGCAGGCTCCAAAGTAGATAAAACAACAAAGTCAATGCAGGTCAATGCATTGCATTAATACAAACGTTTTCAGAAGTCATGCTATCTGCTCTTCCACTCCTTTACAGGTGGAAAGGGGGATACATGAGGTTTCTCCATGCATATTGGCATAATACATATTGAATCAAACTCTACAAAAATTATATATTCCCAAGTTCAACGTCCCCCTGCAATCCACGATACCCATAATTTGCTTGTCCTACACATGGTTTTAACTCTTATCTCATGTTGGTACTGCTGTCTTTCTAGTTCAGGATTGGTAGTCTGTGGTCACATGACTGGGAAACCACTATTTCCAGAAACTCATTGTGTCTATCAGCATCCATTGCTCAGTGAGTACTCAGTAGACTTCTCTGCTCGGTTGAGTAATAGACACACAGACAGTGGTTATGAGCGTTATTGAACTTTGATCCTTATTAAACTTCTTTGAAAATGGCAAGTACAGACAGTGCTTGTAGACATGCACTGGCACACATGTCATTTCACTGGAGAAAAGAGGATACAAGCTATAGAAAAATAGCGGGTATCTACTGTGCATTCTAGAGAACCAGGCGGTCAGATCCCTGGGAAAAAGTGTATAAACATACTTAGACCATTAGAATTTTGGAAGGTGGGGTGGAAAATCTGGAGTTTAGATCACTCTAGAAATTTATTGTATTTAAAGAAAATCTGTCATCAGGATATTACTATCTCATCTGAGCGCAGCATAATGTAGAAAAGGAGACCCTGATTCCAGTGATATATGCTCAGCCCACACCATAGGTATCTATGTACATTGTCTATTGACAGTGAGCTGCTTGTCACAGGAGGAGGCGGAGATGGATTAGCAGCCATGTGAGCAGCCAGCCTGACAGTGATATTGTCTTAGAGGAAAAGCCTTCGTTGTAAGAAAACAATAGCACACAGCCTGTTAGGATTCCGGTTGTGTTTCTGTGGATTGACCACTAGTGAATGCTATTCTTAACCTTGATAATTATTCTGCATTTCCACTCCACTTACCACTGCTGTTTTGTTCTGAAATCATCCTTTACTGTGACAGCACATTCTGACCCTGTGGGTGCTATCTTGTTTTTTGTGTGGGTCCACTTAAAGCCTCATGTAAAATTCACTCATTGCTTGAGTGTCTAGCTGTTTAGTCTAGTTCAGTTCCTTGTTCTGAGAAGTATCTTACCCAGACTGTTCCCACTCCTCTCTGGATTGTTGCTACAACTTGCAATGCTGCCTGCAATTACTTTTACCAGTGCCTGCTGTTTCCTGCTAGTGCTTCTTGGCTAGTGGGTTCCATTCGAGCATCACCAGTATCGTAACACAGCCTAATAAGTGACACAATTCAGTGCTTCACTCTCTATCTGCTGCTGTATTCAGATTACATAGCAGAAAAACCTGCTGTCAGATTCACTTAAAGAACTTGCTTATCTTGACAATGACAAACAGTGACCTAGGAATATGGATGTTGGAACAATCCAGATCTTTTTTTTGTAATAATAATAATCAGTTCAACGTTACTGTAAATGTTTTTCTAATCGTTATGCAAATATTGGCATCTATGTTGAAAAAGTCTTAAAAGAAGAGCGTACGTGATCTCTGGAAAGTTGCCATTCTATACAATGAACAATGAAGTAATGAAGACAGTGCTAGAAATAAGGATTGCAGATGGTCTTAGGTACTTGACTTTCTACATAAGGCACATGCAACATATTACTGAAGAATAATGTCGCCGGCAAACATTTGTCAAAGATATGGTATCTAATTATCATTCCCTTTGACAAAATGTAGATACTCCTAACACAAATCTACCATTTAATTGTCTAAGGGTCACTTCCGTCTGTCTGTCTGTCTGCCACGGATATTCATTGGTCGCGGCCTCTGTCTGTCATGGAAATCCAAGTCGCTGATTGGTCACGGCAAAACAGCCATGACCAATCAGCGATGGGCACAGTCCGGAAGAAAATGGCTGCTCCTTACTCCCCGCAGTCACTGCCCGGAGCCCGCATACTCCCATCCGGTCACCACTCACACAGGGTTAATGCCGGCGGTAACGGACCGCGTTATGCCGCGGGTAACGCACTCCGTTACCGCCGCTATTAACCCAGTGTGTCCCCAACTTTTTACTATTGATGCTGCCTATGCAGCATCAATAGTAAAAAAATGTAATGTTAAAAATAATTAAAAAACAAAAAACCTGCTATACTCACCCTCCGTAGTCCGCCGAGCCGCTCACGCCTTCCGCCATCTTCCGTTCCCAGCGATGCATTGCGAAATTACCCAGAAGACTTAGCCGTCTCACAAGACTGCTAATGCTAAGTCATCTGGGTAATTTCGCAATGCATCCTGGGAACGGAAGATGGCCTCAGGCGCGAGCGGCTCGGCGGACTATATAACTATTTTTTATTTTAATAATTTTTTTAACAGGGATATGGTGCCCACACTGCTAAATACTGTGTGGGCTGTGTTAGATACCACGTGGCTCTGTGCTGTATACTACATAGGCAGTGTTATATACTATGTGGGCTGTGTGATATACTCCGTGGGCTGTGCTAGATATTACATGGCCACTGTTATATACTGTGTGGGCAGTGTTATATACTACGTGACTGAACAATATACTACGTGGCTCTGTGCTGTATGCTAAGTGGCTCTGTGCTGTACACTACATGGCTCTGTGCTGTATACTACGTGGCTCTGTGCTGTATACTACATGGCTCTGTGCTGTATACTACATCGCTGGGCAATATACTACATGACTGGGCAATATACTACGTGACTGGGCAATATACTATGTGTCTGTGATGTATACTACGTGGCTCTGTGCTGTATACTACATCTCTGTGCAATATACTATGTAGCTGGGCAATATACTACGTGATTGGGCAATATAGTACGTGACTGGGCAATATACTACGTGGTTGGGCAATATACTACGTGGTTGGGCAATATACTACGTGGACATGCATATTCTAGAATACCCGATGCATTAGAATCGGGCCACCATCTAGTCTTTATATATTTGTCAGAATCCTAGATAAGTTCCCATGATAATAACATTCTGCAGCTTGTCAATAATTGCTTGGGATGCCGATTGCCCAGTATATGTTATAATTAGGGTTGAGCGACTTTTCTTTTTATAGGATCGGGTCGGGTTTCACGAAACCTGACTTTTTCAAAAGTCGGGTCGAGTGAAATCGGCCGATCCTATAGAAAAGTCGGGGTCGGGGTCGGCCGAAACACGAAACCCAATGCAGTGCAATGGGTTTCTAATGGTTCCCAGGGTCTGAAGGAGAGGAAACTCTCCTTCAGGCCCTGTGATCCATATTTAAGTGTAAAATAAAGAATCAAAATAAAAAATATTGATATACTTACCCTCGGACGCGCCCTGGTTCTCACCGGCAGCCTTCCTTCCTAAGAATGAGCGCCTGAAGGACCTTCTGAATCTGGCCGACCCGTTTCGCTCAACCCTAATTATCTTAAATGACCATAGCGACTACACATTGATAATCATAAAAAAAAATGTCTGGAATTTCACTATCATTGATTCTATCAATGATACTGCAATTTAGATCCAGTGCCATATCTCTGTGCATGCCCACTTCATGTTGAGCCAGCTAGAAAATCAAGAACGCAGTCAATCATATTGGACCCTTAAACAGCATCTGTAATATAAAAACTGAATCATTGAGGCTGATACGTATACTTGGGTATTAAAGTGATCTCATTCTACTTTTAGATCCTAATCCAAAGTTGACCTATACTAGGTTGTTAAAATGATAAAAAAGGAAGTTTCTCTATGGCTTTATGGTAGCCTTTCTTGACTATCTGTCTTAACCAAGTGATGAGAAAGTAACTCTGCACAAAGAGTTGTGAATAAGTCAGAATGGCTATAACCATAAAAACACATCAGGTGCAAAAAGGGGTTTTCTCAGTATCACAAATGATCAAAATTGCTTGTAAAATCAAGCAACTTTGTAAATTACTTGGTCTTAAAAATCCTAGGATACTGCCTTATGCTGCAGTCTATGATTTGTGGCTGGTCTCCTAGACAAGGAATGCAGTGCTTAGACACCCGTGCTCCACAAATGCTGCACAGGCAAAACGGCAATCATGACGCTGGTCCAAACTTGCAATCAATCAGGAGATCATTACCCCACATTAAGCAGGAAACCGGAAGGCAGGGGACTGGTGCGCTTCTGAAGATTGATGATGAGAATAATTTTTAAGGTCTATAAATTGAGCTAAACACTTTAAAAAAAAAAATATATATATATATATATATATAAATAAATAATTTTAACTTTGGAACAAGAAGGGCTACACAAATTTGGCTAGGTGCTGATACTTTTAGAGTTTTGCTCATTCAAGCCTCTGTCACTCAGGGTCTATTTCCGGCACAGCATTACCTCCTTCGGCTTGATCTACAGGTCATTTGCTGTGTGACTTCAAGCCAAGGAGCTGTCAGTCAAGCAGGAACAGGCGGCGCTGGGCAGTGAATAGAGCTGGAGTGACAGGAGCTTGGGAAGTGTTTCCACATGTCAAAGTCCTCCAGTTTAATTTGCATAACAGCTCATATTTCTCAGTAATGGAAAAAACGGACCGGCCATGTAAAGGTATTGCTAGACTTGTCTTTGATAGAGCTAAAAGAGGTACAATTTGGGGATGAAATTCTGCTGACAGATTTTCTTTACTACAGCAACTCCTTCTTCCTCTATCCAGCAGAAAATCCCAGCAGTTAAATGTCAGGACACTTTGTAATATTTGTAACATCACAATCATATATTCAGTAGGTTATCATTTTTTTTTTCTTTAGATCTTGAAAGACCTCATTTTTTTTCATGTGTCGTGCTCATCCACATTATCTTTCCATTTTCCAAAATACAATTGTCCTATCCATATGACTAAAAGAGTGAATAAGACATAAGCAAACAAAACACTTCTATAGTTTATTCCCTCCTTTTTTTCTAGCTGCCTATTGACAAGAACGTTGTACACTTGCCGAGAAAAATGTAGCTCATGATTGATTGTGAATCAATTCCATAAGACCCACAAATCATTCAGTACGGCTCAACCACTGACCTACTGCATATTACGGAACCAATAACTAGAAAAAGGAAAGGCCACAAACTAATGTTATTTATGGATTTCGCTTTAGTACGTTTTAATATGCTGTAGAAGTTATTAAAAACACATCTAATAAGCCTAAGATGCCAACTGACATTATTGAATATATTTTTCAAATTTAATATAAACAGCACACCAAATCATTGAAACATAATAATTCAAGTATAATACAGGCTTGTTTTAATTCTCAAAATATTTACCGGTACATGCATTAGTATAACTAATAATTCTGCTTTGCCTTTACCTATTCTAGTATTAATATCTATATGATAGTCACCTGAACACCTTTGTTACACCTTAAGCCAACAGTATGTATTGCACAGTATATTGTCCAATTTCCAACCTGAAAAGCTTTTAGCAGCTCACAATTAGTGATGAGCCAATATACTCGTTACTCGAGATTTCCTGAGCATGCTCAAGTGTCTTCCGTGTATTTTTTAGTGCTCGGAGATTTCGTTTTTATTGCCGCAGCTGAATGATTTACATCTGTTAGCCAGCATAAGTACATGTGGGGGTTGCCTGGTTGCTAGGGAATCCCCACATGTACTTATGCTGGCTAACAGATGTAAATCGTTCAGCTGCGGTGATGAAAACAAAATCTCCGAGCACTAAAAAATACTCGGAGGACACCTGAGCGTGCTCAAGAAATCTCGAGTAACGAGTATATTCGCTCATGACTACTCACAATGCATCAGCTCTATTGACATCAGCACAGTGCGCTAACTGTTCACCCTCTACTCTTAGTATTTGAGGTCTCTTTCCTTAAGTACAAGATTTCAAAGGGAATCTGTCACCAGGTTTTCCCCATACCAGGTACGGCCAGCAAATTTAAGCCCTCCTTTACACCATACTAGAAGGCTTTATGTAAGTCCCCAATAACTCCTACAAGGTACATAAAAGATCTTTACTTATACTCACATACAGTGAGGTCTGGTCCGATGGGCATCTCTAGTCTTGATCCAGTATGTCCTCTCTTCCGCTTTCAGCTGAATTTTTATCATTGTATTTCTGGCTTGATAAAGGTCTATTATGATCGAAACGTCACATCATCTACCTAAATTTTGTATTTTCGCCGTGTGATTTTAAGGATGGAATAAAAGCTATGTTTTATCTCTCTTTACATTCTCTGGGGCCTCGGAATCTTTGGAATCTTTACTTCTTTGGACCTTGTGGGGGTATCACACCGAGTTTGCACGGATTTATCACTGGTGCATGAGAATCGCTCACTGGACTCACTTACTATTAATTATATATCAGCATCATTAAAGGGATTATCAAGCCTTAGTCTATAAGTATGCTGCCTCTCTATGTGACTGCAGACTCGTGAATCCTCACATCATGTGCTCTGAGGATTCTCCGGAGCTGCTATCAGGTGGTCATGTGACTGTTAGTATGCGATTTGCATACTTTCAGCGACATTACTAGTCACATTATTAGACATGTCCTGCTTCATTCAAATCACTTGTATTGAATGAGTCTCAGCACGTCTAGTCAGCATGTGACTGCATGAATACAAATCACATAGTTGAGGTCACGCACCCACCACATCCGGCAGCAAAGAATCCCCACAGTGCCCAGTGTGCGCAATGTGAGGATTCACAAGTCTGCAGTCACATAAGGAGAGAGTTACTTTTAGCATGGAGCTGTTTACTTAGTGAGTGCATGTTGTACAATATCCTGTGACCAAAATTTCAATCTGACCAGAAGTCAAAGGTAACGTCACAAGCACTCAATGCAATTCTATGAGAGCTTTATTCTGGCCCTCATAGACGTTTGTTGAGTAGTCACCTCCGGCTCACCCAGCAAACACGGGAGTAATCTGGCAGATCAAAAACTGCAGTAGACAACCGGAGTGGTGGCGATTAGTTATGGGCGAAAGTGCTCAGATAACGTCTTAGCCTAGCATATTCAGGTGTTATCCGAGTATCTTGGGCATCCTCATATATTATGTTCGAGCCCCTGTGGCTGCATGATTTGACAGCCTCCACACATGTGGGGATTCCCTAATAAACAGGCCAGCCCTACATGTGTTTGTCTAATAGCCGCAAATCATGCAGCCGCGGGGACTGGAACATAATATAAGAGCATGCCAAAGATACTCGGATAATGCTCGTCTTCCCATCACTACTGGCGATAGATGGAGAAGATGGTGACTGGTAAGTATACTACTTGGGGATGGGAACTTAGTTTGGTAGCACCACTCCAGTTCTGAAGTAAAAAAAGAACGCCATAGTGTTGCTCTAAGGAACTGAGCAGAATAATATTTTGGCTAACATTTGGATACTTGTATAATGTGCAATGAGGAGGACCACTAGTAGGAGGTATCACATCTAACATGAGGCAGGCCCTGCTGCTTAGTGTTTGGATAAACTGATTGATGTCACTACAGTCCATCTTGACTTAGCAAATTATTATAGGAAGCAGTTACTCATTTTGTCTGTACTGAATAAGATCTTGTTCTCAGTTTCGCTAGATATTCAAATATTTTATTTTAGTCTTTTGGATTATCATTAGAACATTGGGGAAAAGTTGAATGCTAAGAAACTGTTATTCTTTCCCTTCAGGTAGCAATAGCAAAAACTCTAACAAGACATTTCTCTCTTTTTCCTAGGCGTTTTTCCACCGAATGTTGCAATATGCAGCTTCAAAATCTGATAAAAATGTCACAGAGGAAACTGTAAAGGTTAGTCCTGAAATTCTTAATGGTTGTTTTCTATTTTCAGCTCATGTTGATGTGTTTTGACTCCACTAATAGGTTTATTTGGAACAACATAACAAGAGTCGTGACATGTTTGGTTTGTCTGAAGACCTCTCAGCCCTACATTGGTGAAATATCTCAGCCTTTAAAATACCACTAACTTGCTCATGGTTAAAGTAAAATCAAACCAGACTGAGAAACGCACGAGACAAAGTCACGTTCAGCGTGTGGCCTTACTTTTCAGCAGAAATAAAAAGACACATTATTTAATGTATGTCTTTTTCTTTCTTATATTGAATCGATTCATTATAAATTTTGAATGCTGTTTTTTAAATCCCATGATAATGGTGACATACAGTATTGTGAGGACCACTCACTTTCTTGCAGCACTTCATAAACCTTCACAGGATTCAAATGAAAGTAACAAAGGGAAAACAGCACAGTCCATCCCTAGGTAGGCAGGTTAAGCAAATGGTCTCTCATCCATGCAGTGACACAGATCTTGTTCCTCAATCACTTGGATCTGCAAACAGACTGCCTCTCCAAAACTACATCCACCTGAGCCAATTTAGCAGCCTTTTATAGGAGCTGCAAAAGATGGATGGGAGATATGGGAGCCTCCATTTTCACCCGTTCCTAAATCCCACACAAAAAATCCGATATCAATAAACAAAAAGCCCTCACCAATCTATCATAGCTGGAGCCTTCATCTCCAAGATCTACACCACCGAGGCTGGCCACCTCAGTGACAGATATCTCCCGTCCAGGACTTTACCACCAGTTCCTTTACAAGATATATAATATAAATATATATATATATATATATATATATATATATATATACACACAGTACAGACCAAAAGTTTGGACACACCTTCGCATTTAAAGATTTTTCTGTTTTTTCATGCCTACGAAAATTGTACATTCACACCGAAGGCATCAAAACTATGAAGTAACACATGTGGAATTATATGCTTCCAACAATCTTGAAGGAGTTCAAAGAGATGCTTAGCACTTGTTGGCCCTTTTGACTTCACTCTGCGCTCCAGCTCACCCCAAACCATCTCGATTGGGTTCAGGTATGGAGACTGTGGAGGCCAGGTCATCTGGCGTAGCACCCCATCACTCTCCTTCTTGGTCAAGTAGCCCTTACACAGCCTGGAGTTGTGTTTGGAGTCATTGTCCTGTTGAAAAATAAATGATGGTCCAACTAAACGCAAAACGGATGGAATAGCATGCCGCTGCAAGATGCTGTGGTAGCGATGCTGGCTCAGTATGCCTTCAATTTTGAATAAATCCCCAACAGTGTCACGAGCAAAGCACCCCCACATCATAACACCTCTTCCTCCATGCTTCACGGTGGGAACCAGGCATGTAGAGTCCATCCGTTCACCTTTTCTGCGTCGCACAAGGACACGGTGGTTGGAACCAAAGATCTCAAATTTGGACTCATCAGACGAAAGTACAGATTTCCACTGGTCTAATGTCCATTGCTTGTGTTCTTTAGCCCAAACAAGTCTCTTCTGCATGTTGCCTGTCCTTAGCAGTGATTTCCTAGCAGCTATTTTACCATGAAGGCCTGCTGCACAAAGTCTCCTCTTAACATTTGTTGTAGAGATATGTCTGCTGCTAGAACTCTGTGTGGCATTGACCTGGTCTCTAATCTCAGCTGCTGTTAACCTGCGATTTCTGAGGCTAGTGTCTCGGATAAACTTATCCTCAGAAGCAGAGGTGACTCTTGGTTTTCCTTTCCTGCGGCGGTCCTTATGTGGGCCAGTTTCTTTGTAGTGCTTTTTTTTTAGTGGTTATTGCCACTCACTTGGGGACACTTTCAAAGTTTGCCCAATTTTTCAGACTGGCTGACCTTCATTTCTTAAAGTAATGATGGCCAGTTGCCCACTCGTTTTTCTTTACTTAGCTGCTTTTTTTCTAGCCATAATACAAATTCTAACAGTCTATTCAGTAGTACTATCAGCTGTGTATCCACCAGACTTCTGCACAACACAACTGATGGTCTCAACCCCATTTGTAAGGCAAGAAATTCCACTTATTAAACCTGACAGGGCGCACCTGTGAATTGAAAACCATTGCCGGTGACTACATCTCGAAGCTCATGAAGAGAATGCCAAGAGTGTGCGAAGCAGTCATCAAAGCAAAAGGTGGCTACTTTGAAGAACCTAGAATATAAGACATATTTTCAGTTATTTCAGACTTTTTTGTTAGGTATATAATTCCACATGTGTCAATTCATAGTTTTGATGCCTTCGGTGTGAATGTTCAATTTTTATGGTCATGAAAATACAGAAAAATCTTTAAATGAGAAGGTGTGTCCAAACTTTTGGTCCGTACTGTATATATATGGTACAAAGTGATTTTATAGTACAGGATTAAGGGAATAGTATTAACATGAATAATATTTAAAATTTCAAAGTGTTTGTAAGAAGAAACACATTTTCTTTCAATTCACTTAACATTAAAAGTCCTCTCTTCTCTCAAGGACAAAAGGATTTTTAACTTTATTGTTTGCTGTTCATTATCTAATTTACTGTCCACTGCTACAGTCAAGCAGCGGTGGCCAAGCTTGCTTAGCGCTTATGAGCTCTTTTAATAAAGCTTGTAAGCGCTAATCTAAAGCTGGCCAGATCATTGGAGAGCACGAATCAACCAGCTTTTGTGCTTTTGCACTCTTCCAATACTGTAGAGGCAAAGCTCCCTATGGTTGTAGCATTAAAGAGCTCATCATTTAGACAACATGTCATTGGTCCAAGCTGTCAACTTTTAGGTGATAAGAGAGCACTGGCCCACAGGAAGCAGGATCTTATAATATTGGGATTATGTGAAAAGTGATGTCACGATATAATGATAATAATGAAAAAAAGAGTCCTGATGGGCATCACCCACCAATGTCTAATAGCGGTGCGGCAAAGATGTATCAAAGCATATATAGGACAAGAACAACTAAAGGGACACTTCAAAGAATAGTTATTGTGACAAAGTCACTGGTAAAGTACTGTAGGGGAGATACTGTATGTTTCACTATGCATAATGGCATCAGTTATATAAAACCTACAGTTTTTCCTCCAGCACACTAAGTGTCGTGAGGGGTTAAGTGAGTTGCATAATGGGCTAGCTTTTATGTGGATGTCCATAGAGCTTGTGGGAGGATGTCCACCTTATCTCCACCTCAGGGTGTGGTCTGGGGCTTAAATAGCTAGCCTCCAAAGGCGGCAGTGTTTAATGTCTGGAGAGGGACACTCCAGAGAAGTGGTTTGTGTTTATTCTAAAACCTGAACCGCGTGTGTTCTGCTAGCGGTGAGTGGGAGGAACCCTGCTCTCAGAAGATCTGTGCTTTCTGCTACTGATTTGTTTTGTTTTCCTGTCTTGCCCAGAGGGCTGTATTTGTTTTAGTACACCTTGGTTTATGCTGTCCATAATAAACCAAAGGAAGTTCTTAAAGCCACAGTGTTCCCATGTACAGCCAAGTGAGCCCCTCTAGCACAGTATATACACACCCTAGTACATAAAATATATCAATCTTATTAGATAAAAAAAATTAAATACAAGGACAAAGATTAAAAACACTTATAAACTGATAAGCAACACCATAGAGTAGCCTATTGCATACTGCCATGGTCAAACTGTAAATGAATACATATCTAAAATATGAAATAAAACGTGCATAATTTAGTGGTGGAAATGCATGGCTGTCAATAGGAGATGTAAAAAGAAATTTGGTCAGACATTACCAAATACACTAGATTTATTTAGAGTGGTATGTTCACAAATTACATTTTATGGATTAATAGGATAACTTTAATTCCATAGGATCGACACCCAGCAATCTCGAAAGTGGGGATCCTGGCGATTTAGCTCTGCAGAGGCCAGTCTTGAATGGCACACATGCTCATCTTCTACTCCATTCATTCTCCATGGGACTGCTTGATAAAGCGATCAGTAAATCATCCCCTATCCTGTGGTTAGTGGATCATTCTGAGAATACGCCTTTAAAAAAAATAGGGTACAATTCCCGAATATTACTCTTTCCAAATTCATTGGAGAAAAATATAACCTAAGCCCGATCCCCTTTAAAAGATTCTCCTAGTTACATTACCTAAAAAAAGAAATGGTTACAGTGTAGGAAAACAGAATATATTGAAATGCATTGCTTATGAGACATCGTCTGCAAACATTTCATATATATTTAACACTTCATTGCTTAGATATCTAAACCAGCCACTTTTAGAGAACCTGCTCTCACTGGAACCTGATAGCTTTTGCCTTTGATTTATGTTACTAATAATAATTTCACTTTCTGTGCTTAGGATGAAGAATTATACCGTGATACCAATGGTTTCTAGTGTTTATCTTTATATTTCTTCAGTGTTTATGTTTATATTTCTTTAGTCGTTTTTATGTGGACGGTTTAGATATTTTTCGATTGTTGCAGGGAAATTGAAATTCCTTCTTCTAACCAAGCAATAATCCAGAAAGCCTTTGTCAAATCCTTTCAGGTCCCTTTAATGCGGGATAGCAAGATACAGTTTTTTCTTTTTAATCCAAATAGCAGTCCGAAATGTTTTCTTTATTTCCTTTGCTTGGTATTCATTGCAACGCTCCCTGCCCTCCGCATACGAGGCATTGTGCAAGCATTCTTCAACTAAGTGCAGAATACATTTTCGCTCCCCGAGTATTAATCTTTTTATCTGATTGTGATACAGCCTCTACAGTGCTATATATCCTGCACCGACAAATATATTCTCCCGGCATTATCAGGACCCTGGGGAGAGCAATGTGGATATTGAGGTGATTTTTCAGGCACATTCTGATACAAAGAATATACGATGCTGGGCTTTACAGTCGGTGAACACTGTGAAAGGGGAAATACAGAAACCACAGGGAATATAAAATACGTTTATGACACATCATCCAGTCTATTAGAAAGCAAATATATGGAAAGTATAGAAGAGTAAAGCAATCTTGTGCTGGAACCATTGCTCACTGAATGCTGGATTATCACATGATATTTATGCCTCTACACTTATTTCTTCCATAATGTATACTCTATAGGGAAAATGAGAAGGTTTAAAGGTATCACTTGTCTTATGACTGGAAAGTCATTTGCGTAAATCTACAGGGGATTTGTAAAGTAGAATTTATTTTAACAATTTTATGCAGTTTTTCCAACTTTGTCACGGAAATGCTCAGTTACTTGTAAGTTTAGCTACTATAAATCTCAGGGTGCAATCTAGACCCCTTGATATGCAGTTTGCAGCCTGGTCCAATTTTCAGATTTTTCTCTTATGGGAGTGTCTCTCCCAGTAATATAGGATGGATATGATATCTGTGTATATCCAGGGTTCTGCTATCTTCATTTGTTTTCATGCATCGGCACAGGTCCAAAGCAGCATTTATTTGCTCCACAAGTGCTATTCATTTCATCTAAAGACTGTTTCTCTGTTCTCCATAAGACTTTAGATGCTTTCTCACCTCTCCACTGTAGATTTGTGTACAACACCCTCTTCCTTCCACTGGCTATCTCTAACACTGAAAGAAGAGAGGGGGGTGGAGAAAGACTACAGAACCAAGAGTAGGAACTCTGTGGGATTTGGATAAGTTTTCCAAAAGCCCTCAGCTGGTTAAAGGACTCATACTTTGCAATAGCAAGAACGTTTTATTGATTTAATGAAGACTATCTGTTGCTTAGCTTTACATTTAGTAGGCCAATTAAGAATAACGTAAATTATAGCCTTTAAAGGTGTTGTGTGCAATGAGACCAACTGGGCTGAACTGCAATACTAGAGACAGCCAATGGGCAGTCGTGCAGATGTATTGAAATCCTGGAGAAACTATTAATATTATAAAAAGTAAATGTTTTCACAGTTGTATGAAGTGTAAAATTTCCCAAATACTGTCAAACCATGAACTTATTTTGTCATATATGATCCCTACTTTGTCTTAAAAATGCAGTAGTGGAAGGGCACATGCTCATTTTAATAGGCAAAGTGTGAAAATTGTCTGTCGGTCTTCCCTAGAGATACAGATGATTGGGTATGGTACAAATTACCCTGTCCAATCCTTTCTTCTTCAGCCAGAAACTTTGGGGATAATCAGAGGCTTATTCCTTGTAAAGTGAATTAATTATGTTTCTATTTTGAAATTTAGTCGTGAAATAAAAGTTCTCCAGAAAGTGGCATTATACAGTGGATCGTGTGGTAATCTGTTAACACGTTCTTACAATACAATGACTATATCACTGCATAACATTGATCTTTCCAGATGTTATTCTCCAACATTGAGGACATCCTCATGGTGCACAGAGACTTTTTATTGCTCATTGAGGAATGTTTGCATCCAGAACTTAATGCTCATCGAGACGTTGGAATCTCCTTTCTACGATTCGTAAGTTGGATTTCATATTTATGTGATTCCCATTTTTCATTAAAGTGCTCCAAAACCAACATTTTTAAGTCATAAACTAATCTCTTTTCGCATGTACTTTAATTAAATAGTCCCTATTGTTCCTTCGGTGTTTTATTTATTTTATTTACCTTCTTCCTTAGAGATGACGCTGTGTTTGACAACTCCCAGGGCATGCTGGGATACTCAAATGAACAGTCATCAGGGGGTCCCTGCTCTACTGAGCATGAGTCGGTTTTCAGTTCTGACATATGCTCAGTAGAATCTTGTTACTGTGTAATATGCACAGTGACAGTGTGTTCCCTAGCCGAGTCTGCTGAGCAGTGACGAGCTGGCAGCAGAGCGCATCTGTCAGTGTGCTTTGTAAGGAGACAACTTGGCCAGCAGAGACCAGAACCACCCTAACAGGTGGCATCACTTGTGGGGATGGGGCTGGTCTCTGCTTTTCCTACACGCCGGGTAATCTCCTTACACTGCATACTGACAGTGCTCTCTTTTGCCAACTCGTCACCTCTCATGGGAGCCAGTGAGCTCACTGTCACTGCGCATATCACACAGTAACAAGTTCTTACTGAGCATACGTCAGAATTGATAACTAACACATGCTCAGTAGAGCAGGGACTAGCCCAGCCCTGGCAACAGACGTCACTGACTCTTCGTTTCAGAGTGGGGACAGAGGCTGTGGCAATGACCAAAGCGTCTGCCCCTTAATAATGGCTAATTTATGTATCCCAGCATGCACTTCTCAAATAAAATTTAATCAAACAAGAATAAAATAAAAAAATGAATAAATCAGTTAGATAGTGTAGTGAGGAAACAATAGGAAATGTTTTATTAAAGTAAGAAAAGAGATTGGATTTTGACATTAAATATATAGACATTTAGGAATAAAATAAATGTTAGTTTCGGACCACCCATTTACCATGCATTGATTTACCATAATTATGTCATAAACAGGTTTTCAAGGATTTAACTTCTTTTCTCTTCAAAAACAAAACACAACAATACTCATTTTTAAAATTCTGATCATCCTCAGCGCCATCACTCCAACAGTCCCTGCCAGTCTTTCTTTACTTTTCTCCACCATTGCAGTCAGCCCATGACCTCAACGTTTTTATGCTATACTGAAGTCATGTAGATATACATGCACATGAGCTCTGCAGTGAGCCACTGAAGACTGTGACAAAGTCACTGGCAAAGTACTGGAGGAGAGATATGTGTCACTGAGGTTATTAACTTCAGTGATATGAACCTAGGAAAATTCCCCAGCACACTAAGTGCTGAGAGGGGTAAGGTTAGTTGGCCATGTTAAGAACTAGGTTTAGTGAACAGCTGAAGAGTGGGTGGGAGGCTGTTCACCATATATCCACCCCAGGGTGAGGTTTAGAAGATAAATAGTCTACCACAACACCTGCACAAACTTGTGGAGGAGCAAGGATTTGACACCTCAGTATTTCTGTTAGAAAATAAATGTTAAATCAAAATCAATCTTTTTAGATTAGCATGAAGCACTAGCACAGTGGTGAGCAATGCACCTTGCAGCCCTGTGGTTTATCCAACCTATGCATCATCTTAATATGAGCTTTGTTTGGGACATGGGCTGATATTATTGAACGTGCATTGTGTCTAGATCTATAGAATATTTGATTAGATGAGCGGAAATCATAAAGATATTTCAGCCAGGCAAGAGCCAGCCAATAGGCATCACTAGGGTAAGACAGTTTAACCATCCAGATGTGACCTTTTTGAGATATTTAGACCCTTCCTCAACTCTGTGAGGCCTCTGGGGTCACTGTGGGTGGGTATATTCCCAAGGTTTGGGAATGCTTTGACATAGAATCTACATAAGAGGATTACCCACCTTTGATTAATTGTTAGTGGTTTGGTGGTCATCAACAATAAGACACCAATTCCATAAGTGGTACCTTTTAATGAATTTGGCACCGTGCACTTTGTCAAGACTTGCATAGCATGAGCTTGTTTTCTATGTTTAAAATTTTCAGCGTTGGTGTATGTTTTTATATATGCAGTATTGTGAAAAAGTTCAGTTGATTATGCTCTATTAATTTCAAGTGACATGTATCTGTTAGCATTAACTGAGTAGCTTATGGACCCAGGGTTGGACTGGCCTGCCAGAGAACCAGAGAATCCTCCGGTGGGCCCTGGCTTCTCCTTCAGGAGAGTTCATAATGCAAACCTTGCAGCTTCTATGGGGCTCTTCAGTGGGGGAGAAAGGTGGGCCCTCAGAATCTAATCCTCCCGTGGGCCCAATGTTCTTCAGTATGACACTGACCCATATATATACTGTATATACATAAATACTGTATATATATTGGATTTACAAGTACTTTCACCAAATTTAGAGCTAAAAAACATAGTGTTGACCTCACTTAAAGAGAACCTGTCAGCACGATTTTGTAATGTTTAGTAAAGACATGGCTGTAATGGCTTTGTGATACTGAGTACATTGATACCTTTGGTGACGAAATCCCCTTTGTTGTTCTTCTGCATTCAGCATTTGAAGTCTTCTGCTTTTTAGATTTCGGAGCATAGGTGCCGGATGGTACACGTGGTCTTCTCCTCCCTGTCTGTGATTCCCCGACCCCTCCGCCTGTCTCCGGTGTCTGAAGGATACGTCACTGCTGAGAGTTCAAACAGAGGAGGCCCGTCATTCATAGACCGGAGGCAGTAGGGGAATCACACACAGGGAGGAGAAGAACCAGTGTACAGTCCGGCCCCTCTACACCGAAAACTGATTAGCAGAAAACTTCAAATAGTAATTAAAAAACAACAACAAAGGTGTCAATTTAATCAGAATTACAGCACCATTATAGTCGTGTCTTTACATTACAAAATTGTTTTGTCAGGTTCTCAGTAAACTTTGGTTATAACAGAAGTTCTTAGCTATGTTTGAGTGTAATGAATGAAAGCTAGGTAATAGTCATGCTGGTATAATAAAGAAAAACTTATACAAGTTGCGTTCAAGCCCATTTTTTTCTTGCCTCTGCCTATTATATACACTATATACAAAGACATACACTACAGTACTGTGCCAGGGCTGTTCAGTTGCTTTTTGCTATGTAAAGTGCATCATATACAGTTATATGAAAAAGATTGGGCACCCCTATTAATCTTAAGCTTAATGTTTTATAAAAATTGTTTTTTTTTGCAACAGCTATTTCAGTTTCATATATCTAATAACTGTTGGACACAGTAATGTTTCTGCCTTGAAATGAGGTTTATTGTCCTAACAGAAAATGTGCAATCTGCATTCAAACAAAATTTGACAGGTGCATAATTATGAGCACCCCACCATAATATTGACATTAATATTTAGTAGATCCTCCTTTTGCAAAAATAACAGCCTCTAGTCGCTTCCTGTAGCTCTTAATGAGTTCCTGGATCCTGGATGAAGGTATTTTTGACCATTCCTCTTTACAAAACAATTCCAGTTCAGTTTAGTTTGATGGTTGCCGAGCATGGACAGCCCTCTTCAAATGATACCACAGATGTTCAATGATATTCAGGTCTGGGGACTGGGATGGCCATTCCAGAACAGTGTAATTGTTCCTCTGCATGAATGCCTGAGTAGATTTGAATCATTGTCTTGCTGAAAGATCCATCCCCTGCGTAACTTCAACTTTGTCACTGATTCATGAACATTATTGTCAAGAATCTGCTGATACTGAGAGGAATCCATGCATCCCTCAACTTTAACAAGATTCCCAGTGCCGGCATTGGCCACAAAGCCCCAGAGCATGATGGAACCTCCACCAAATTTTACTGTGGGTAGCAAGTGTTTTTCTTGGAATGCTGTGTTTTTTGGCCGCCATGCATAACACCTTTTTGCATGACCAAACAACTCAATCTTGGTTTCATCAGTCCACAGAACCTTCTTCCAAAAAGAAATTGGCTTCTCCAAATGTGCTTTTGCATACCTCAGCCGACTCTGCTTGTGGCGTGTTGCAGAAACGGCTTCTTTTGCATCACGCTCCCATACAGCTTCTCCTTGTGCAAAGTGCGTTGTATAGTTGACCGATGCACAGTGACACCATCTGCAGCAAGTTGATGCTGCACCTCTCTGGAGGTGGTCTGAGGATTGTCCTTGACTGATCTCACCATTCTTCTTCTCCGCCTTTCTGATGTTTTTCTTGGCCTGCCACTTCTGGCCTTAACAGGAACTGTACCTGTGTTCTTCCATTTCCTTACTATGTTCCTCACAGTGGAAATTGACAGGTTAAATCTCTGAGACAGCTTTTTGTATCCTTCCCCTGAACAACTATGTTGAATAATCTTTGTTTTCAGATCATTAGACAGTTGTTTTGAGGAGCCCATGATGCCACTCTTCAGAGGAGATTCAAACAGGAGAACAACTTGCAAGTGGCCACTTTAAGTAGCTTTTCGCATGATTGCATACACCTGGCTATGAAGTTCAAAGCTCAATGAGGTTAGAAAACCAAAAAAAGTGCTTTAGTAAGTCAGTAAAAAGTACGTAGGAGTATTTAAAACAAGAAAATGATAAGGGTGTCCATACTTATGCACCTGTCAAATTTTGTTTGAATGCAGATTGCACATTTTCTGTTAGTACAATAAACCTTATTTCAAGGCAGAAACATTACTGTGTCCAACAATTATTAGATATATGAAACTGAAATAGCTGTTGCAAAAAAAACAATTTTTATAAAACATTAAGCTTAAGATTAATAGGGGTGCCCAAACTTTTTCATATAACTGTATAACACAGAGCAGTATGTGCTTTGGTTCACTTGCACAGACTTTTATGAAGCAGAGAAGCCTATAATAATTATATCAAAGCTTTGAGTCCTTGACACCATGCTATACTTGTTATAATCTATTCACTATATCCTTGTATACTGTAGAGAGAGCGTTTTGCCATTTATGATGAATACTGCAGCAATCACGAAAAGGCACAAAAACTTCTGCTAGAACTTAACAAGATAAGAACAGTCCGGACTTTTCTGCTGGTAAGGAATGGCGATTATACTACATGGTTTTCTGTATTATAGGTCGATGCCAATTCCGCATGCGTTTTACCCGCGGCACAGTTGCGGAATTGCCGCGGAAATTCCAGACGTGTGCACAGACGTGTGATCCTATCCCAATATGTAGTAGGTGGAATATTAATAATATTAGCAAATACCTCCAATTACAAATGTAGTACAGTTCTTCTGATTCACTATGTGACTTTCCTCATGCAGGGCATTGCAGTAGCTTAGGTATCCATGGTTATGACCTCTAACAGTTAACTAATTAACTGTTACTACATGAGTGATTGTAACCATGGATACCTAAACTACTGCATTGCACTGCACATGAGGTAAGTGACGTGGCAAATCAGAAAAACTGTACTACATTTCTAATGAGGTGTTTGCTAACATTGTTATTACGCCAACTGCATATTGGGGTAGGATATTGGAGATGGGAACACCTCTTTAATTCTATTGTTGGATGGAAATATTATGCTGTGTTTTATGTGGTTATTGATTTAAAGGCTATTAAAAAACTTGTGAAAGCTCTCGCTAGCTACAGAACTGTTAAGTCCTGAGACAGATAATATTACTATGCTTTATTATTATTCTTTTGTTTGCTTTTCGACACAGCTTTTCATTTTATTCACTTCTAAGAAAAATCAAACAATTTTGCAGACTTTATAAACTCCAATTTTTTTGGGGGGCGCCAAAACCAAAAGGAAAGGGAAACATATAGGAAGGAATTTTTTCTTTCTTCCTGTTGTAACCACTTCTGGCTCAAAAGCTGCGTCAAAATGGCATGTGTGATTCCCACCTTGTTTTGTTATTTCCTGTGACGTCTTAATGGATGTCTTCACCTTTGTAACTAATTATTATTGCTTTAGTGCAAATAAAATAAACAACTTTGCAAAGTCCTTTTTCAATAATTTTACTACTTTTTTGTATATAGAGCTTCTGGTGCAGACCTATGTGTTTCCGTGGTTACAGACTACAACCAAACCTTTGTAGTCTGACCCTGCATTCATACTCCCTTTCATCTGGTGATGAAAGATGAGTATGATTTTTAATCAGACTGTATAGAGTGTTTGATCTCTCTAACCATTGAGATTCAACACTCTACATATAAGCTGTATACTCAAAGACCAAAATTGTAGCTAAAGTTTCCTTTATCCAGGGAGTTTTCAAGATAAGTGTCATGGCGTTAACCTAACTAAGATATGAAAGACAGAGTGGCTTGCTGCCCGCTCTTCTTTGAACCATGCACACAGGGTACATGTCCTACAGGCCACTATAAGTGTTACTTTTTATTTTATGCATTCAAGCCATACAACAATAATTGCTAAGGTGGACAGATCCTTTAATGTCTTTTAAAGGGGTTGTCAAGGCACAAAATATTGATGGCCTATCGATTGAAGCTATCTGTAAGTAAGCATAAAAATTAAATAAATAATAAAAAAATAGTATTGTAATACATTGACGGCAAAGCCCATCACCCCCTGCCCCTTCATCTCATTTTTGAAATATATTTTTTGGATTGGTCATTAATAGAGATGAGTGAACCTTAAGGTTCGGTTTGACTATTTTCGCCTAACTTCCCACTGTTTGGCGAACATGCTGAGCGAACTGTTCCTCGAACACCATTGAATTCAATGGGAGGCAAAACCAAACGCATAGACAACACCTTCAGGGGGACCAATAGCTGCCAAAACAGTGCAAATTAAGAGCAGACACCAGGAAATGTATTATTAATTGAGACATCAATTGTGCTATAAATAAATAATTTTTTTTAAAAATTGATGCGGGTTCCCCTGTATTTTTGATAACTAGCCATGCAAAACTGACAGGCGGGCTGCAACCTTCAGCTGTCAGCAGTAGCAAGGCTGGATTATTTTTTACCAAACGGTGTAGGGTTCCCCCCATTTTTGACAACCAGCCAATCTAAAGCAAAGAGCTGGGGCTGGTATTTTCAGCAGGTAAGGGGCCATAGGTATTGTCCCCCCAGCCTAAAAATAGCAGCCAGCAGCCACATAGAAATGGAGCATCTATTAGATGCGCCAATTCTGATGCTTTGCCCAGCTCTTCCCACTTGCCCTGATATGGTGGGAAGTGGGGGGATAGTTAAGGGGATTGATGTCTCCTTTGTATTGTCAGGTGTCATCAAGTCCAGAGGTTAGTAATGTAGAGGCATTTATAAGACACCCCTATTACTAACAACATAGTGATATTAGTATCAAAAAAGTATCCTTACTAGATGCAAAGAGAGATAGTAAGAGGTCTTTTCCAAAGAAAGAAAGAAAATACCCGAATAATTGCGTGTAAACTACTGGACAAAACTTATATAGTTCTACGTTAGTATAAATAGGAACATACAGACAAAAAAACGTATGTTGAACAAAGTAGAAAATTTATTAATAATCGCAACAAAGCAAAACAAAAATTATTTAAAAAGTTGCCATGAGTGCCTGAAAGGAGCCAAAATAGATCTCAGCGGCACCAACTTGGGAAAACAAGCAAGGCAGGTACAAGTACAACTAAATGGCAAGGAATGGCAATGTTATACTAAGTGTCTGTGACATAGACAAATAAATGCATCCTGAAACAATTGGTAATCCATATCAAAGGCAATACATAATTACAGTCATATGACATGAGGATGAAGGTTTCAGGATTAGATAGCGCAAAAAGATGCCAATGCTGCCAGAAAAAGGATTGAAAAAACCTTACATGATAGTGAAAAGTTGCCTTACCTAAACCCAAATGGTGGTGCCACTTTCCCTATGAGCGTTTCGGCGGCGTGCCTTCGTCAGGGGGAGTCAATAGTGATATATCATAGTGATATTGTATCAAAAAAACACACCCAGAATAAAGTCCTTTAATTGAAAGAATGACACAGACTCCTTTAATGAATCTTAATTAAACCATACTCACATCATCTCCCAATCCACTGAATCCAATGTCTCCTGTAACAGAACTAAAATAATAAACAATAGTCCTTGCCTGTCATCCAAGAAGATAATAATTCATTTGTCCCATGACACGTCTAGCTTTGCTATATCTAGATGGCAGGCTGCATTGTTGCATAATGTAACTATACAGCCTGCCATACAGCAGAGACACTGAGCTGTGCGTGCTTGCTCAGCTAAGCGTCTCACAGTGAACTCCTGTCACCTCGCAGACATCACCCTGAGCGTGTGAAAGTTCTGCCTTTAGAAAGGTACTGGGAGTTCACAGCCAATAAACTCAGTTTAGCTCACTGACATCAGCATGAGCGCCGTGGGAAAAGGTGTAGCGGCACTCGTACTGACATCAGTGAGATGAACTGAGTTCATTGGCTTTGGACTCCCAGGACCTTTCTGACAGCACCGCGACCATGAGAACTTTATCATGGTTCACAGCTAGTTCAACTCACTGACGTCAGCAGTGGCGTAACTACAAAGTTAGGGGCCCCGGTGCGAACTTCCAAATGGGGCCCCCTCCCCTGCAGCCCTGTCATACAACTCAATGTAACCCCCATAGAATAATGGCCACACATGATGCTCAATACTGTATAACGGCCACCACACATGATGCTGCATACTGTATAATGGCCACACATGATGCTGCATACTGTATAATGGCCACACATGATGCTTCATAGTGTATAATGGCCACACATGATGCTCCATAGTGTATAATGGCCACACATTGCTCCATACTGTATAATGGCCAGACAGTGCTCCATACTGTATAATGACCACCCACACATAGTGCTCCATGGTGTATAACGGCCACACAGTTCTCCATACTGTATAATGATCCCACATAATGCTCAATACTGTATAATGACCACAAATGATGCTCCATACTGTATAACGGCCACACATGATGCTCAATACTGTATAATGACCCCCCTCCTGTATGCATGGCTCATCTCCCTCCTATCCCATATACATAGCTCATATTACCCCTCCTGCATGCATGACTCATATCTCCCCATGTATGCATGGCTCATATTCCGCCCCTGTATGCATGGCTCATATTCCGCCCCTGTATGCATGGCTTATATTCCCCCCTGTATGCATGGCTCATATTCCCCCCCCCCTGTATGCATGGCTTATATTCCCCCCTGCATGGCTTATATTCCCCCCTGCATGGCTCATATTCCCCCCTGCATGGCTCATATTCCCCCCTGCATGGCTCATATTCCCCCCTGCATGGCTCATATTCCCCCCTGCATGGCTCATATTCCCCCCTGCATGGCTCATATTCCCCCCTGCATGGCTCATATTCCCCCCTGCATGGCTCATATCCCCCCCTGCATGGCTTATATTCCCCCCTGCATGGCTCATATCCCCCCCTGCATGGCTTATATTCCCCCCTGCATGGCTCATATCCCCCCCTGCATGGCTTATATTCCCCCCTGCATGGCTCATATCCCCCCCTGCATGGCTTATATTCCCCCCTGCATGGCTTATATTCCCCCCTGTATGCAGGCTTATCTCTCCGCTCCTGCTCGGCGCCCGGGCCCCTGACCTGCCGGGCCCGGTCGCACTGGCGACCGCTGCGACCGCGGTAGTTACGCCACTGGACGTCAGTGCGAGCGCCATTACATCCTTTCTCACGGCACTCTCACTGACATCAGTGAGCTGAACTGAGTTCATTGGCTGTGAATTCCCAGGACCTTTCAGATGGTACCGCGAATGTGAAAGCTTTCTCATGCTCACAGTGATGTCAGGCAGGTAATAGGAGTTCACCGCAGTGCTGGCACACGCTGCTCAGTGTCTCTGCTGGATAAGAGGCTGTATAGTCACATTCATGCAATAATGCAGACTGCCATCTAGATGTAGCAGGGCTAGACCCGCTTTGGGACAAATGGATTATTATCTTCTTGGCGGACAGGTGAGGAATATTGTTGTATATTAAGTTAATTATGTTACAGGAGACATTAGCTTCAGTGGACTGGGTGATGATGTGAGTATGGTTTAATTCAGATTCATTAAAGGAATCTGTGTCGTTCTTTCAATTAAAGGACTTTAAAAAGCACTGAAAAAAGTGACATGCTGCAGTTCGCAAAAAGCGCAGCAGTTTTCCATATCAGTCAGGGAAAAAAAAACAACAAGTGCGTATGAGATTTCTGAAAACTCATAGACTTTGCTGATATTGTAAAACACAGCGTAAAATTTGCATAAAAAACTCAGCAAAAAAAACAATACAAGCATGCAACGTGTGAACATAGCCTTAGCCTTAGGGTCACAGTAGAGCTGGCATTAGAATATATGGAATTGTAAGAGGATGTAATTAACAACTTATAAACTAAACTTGCCAATGTAAACTTTAGGGACAAACTGCAAAAGCTTAGTCTTTAATAAACACTTATTTATCGATCTAGATATTTTGATATGGGCATCAGTGAGGTTATGCACATTTAGTTGTCTTGCAGAAAATAAACACATTTCTTTTAGCATGTGTTAGCAAATAGTTGCTGTTTGACCAGTAAACCACGCATAAACATGCGAGCATCCTGCGAGCGCTCAGTGCAGACGCCCACGGTTTAATATCGCAGCATGGAAAAAGTGAATGACAAGGCTGAGATTTGCCTGAAAACCGAATGTGTTTGTGTTTCAGAACTGCATGCTTCTGGGTGGACGGAAAAACACAGATGTTCCACTGGAAGGATATTTAGTTGCGCCAATACAGAGAATATGCAAGTACCCACTTCTTTTGAGAGTAAGTACGCATCGGTTGCCAGGGGATGCTGTTAGACGCCCGAAGCATGCGGCTCAGTGGATTTAAATCTCTTTCATGCCATCACTTCCCATCTTTTAACAGGCTGTGTATTATGCAGAGCAAAACTTGGCTCGAAAAGATACCATCTAACAGTGACCATTGTGGTGCGGCCTCATCGATGCAAAGCACACCTTGTGTTCAGTAAATTAACATGCATTCCCTGAAAAACATTTTTGTCCATGTACACTGTGTTTTTTTAAAGAATTTATTTTGTGTACGATTTTGTATGTGTAGATGGGTATGATCTCAATGGGGTGCCGAAGGAGCAGATTTTTTTTGTCTGGATTTTAGAGACAGAAAATGCATTGTGTATGAAATATTAAAGGGGTTGTCTGGTCATAAGCTACAAGTCTGCAGACACTCTATGTGACTGCAGACTTGTGACTCCTCGCAGCACGCGCACTGCATGTTGTGAGGATTCTCCGATGCCGTCGCCGTTAATGGCGAACCCGTGATCGCACATATGTGATTTGCCTGCTTCTGGCCACATTCCAACTAGACGGTGTTCGGCCTCGCTCAGTATGCTCGCATTGAGTGAGGCTGGACGTGTCTAGTCAGAATGTGGGAAATTGCGTACTTACGGTCACATGACACCTGCTCCCGGCAAAGTCTCACAGGGTGCAGTGCGCATGCTGTGCAGATTCACAAGTCTGCCAGACAACCCCTTTAAGAAATCGTATGCATGAATTGGTAAAAATAACCACAAGGATATTGCCGCAGATTTCACAATTTGCAATACAAAACGTGAAGGGTGTGGTTTGCCTGCTTTAGTTTTGGTAAATATTATCATCTGCAGTAAATAAGCGGTATATTTTGCTGACGCAATGTTTTGCTGGTAAGTCCGTAGTGAAAAGGCCCCGTGGAGATGTACCCTAAGTGCTAAACTTTCACATTACTTAAATGTAAAGAGCCGTGCCCTTTTATACATGTCCATTTTGGGGAACCTGTCAGCAGGTTTTCGTTTCTTCATATGAGAGTAACCTGATGTAGGCAAAGAGAAGCTGAATCCAATGATGTATCACTTAGTTTACTAGTTGCAGCCATTCTAACACAACACTTTTTAGATGTAAAATGCAGAAGAGTTCAGAAAGCTGCCCCCAGCCACACCAGGCTCTGTATGTATGTTGTCCATTGACAGTGAGATGCTTATCACAGGAGGGGAGGAGTCGAACCAGAAGGCGCGTGCCAGCTAATCACAGCAATGATAATGTCCTAGTGATAAAATCTTCAGTGTAAGAGTACTTTCACATTGCATCTTACCCACTGTGACAAAGTCACTGGCAAAGTGCTGGAGGGGAGATACGTTTCACAGAGGCTATTAGTTCCAGTGAATTTAAACCCAGAAGTTTGCTCCAGCACACTGTGTGTTGAGAGGGGTTAATTGACTATTTTAAGGGCTGAGTTTTTGTGGATAACCATAGAGCCGGTGGGAGGTTGTCTACCTAATCCCCACCCCAGGGTGTGGTCTTTGGTTTAAATAGTCAGCCTGAGGTATTCAGTGTTCACTGTGTCTGGAGAGGCTAACTCCAGAGAAGTGCTCGTGTTTATGCTAACCTGAACCTTGTATTTTGCTAACCCTGAGCGGACGGATCCCCGCTACCACAAGGAATGGGCTTTCTGCTACCAATTTTGTTTTCCTGTTTTTGCCCAAAGGGCCGAGTTTATTTTTAAGTCACCACGGTTTGCGCCACATATATAATAAACCAGTGAAGATTTTGAAGAGACAGTGTACCCGTGTCTACCTCCGTGTACATCTGAGTGAGCCGATCTACCACACTACATTTAGTGGTCCTGCCAGTGCTTGTGTCCGAACCCCCACACAAAACAGGATTTGAGTGTATGAACCGACGGGCCATTGACTATAATGGACCCGACAGAGTCAGCATTTGCTCTGTTACGCATCATTTTTCAGCGTATATGTCTACTGGAGGTAGACACCAATGTCCGCCTTCAGTAGTCATGTACGCCCAAAAATTATGCACAACAGAGCACTGTCAGCCCCATCAGCGCATACATCTGAATTCCAATATGCATGGGATCTGCGATAAGCCCTGACGGGATCATTGAATGTGGACAAGAACGCAATGTGACAGGGGCCTAAGTAAACAACAGCACATGACCTGATATGTAATACATCATTGAATTCTGTGCTTTAACCTCTAACTCATGCTGTCTTCAGATTACATAGCAAAAGCCTGCTGATAGATTTCCTTTAATGGTTCTCACACGTGTGCATATAAAAAAAATTGCTCTATTTCTCATACCGAAAAGTAGGACGAGTGTCAAGCGCATATCATTCCGTTTGTAATGCGAATGATATGCGTGTGCACAATTTTTTTCTCAACTTGCATCTGTATGACATACGTATGCAATGCATTTTTATAACATCATCTTTTGCAAATAATAATATAATAATATAATTATAATACTGTATGTAAATTAAAATGTAAATTAAAGCTAGTTGTCATAAATAATAAAGCAATCTTACATGAAGATATAGATAGAACGATAATAGAAAGATATTTGATATATAATAGATAGATAATAAGTAGATATATACAAAAATAGATAATAGATAGTCTATCTGTGAAGACACGGGGGAATCAGCGGGTGCTCTAGTCTGCTAGCCGAAGTTGCATGGACCAGGGCTCATCCCACCGGACATCTGCTCTCCTTTTACCGTGGGCATAATGCTACTCAGACAACATAGGGTGAGGGTAAAACAGTGTGGCAATACTTTATCGAACCACAAAACAGGCAAATACCACATAGAACAGACCTAGCAAAATACCCAAGATGGTGCAAAATTACAGAGTCTCACTCTTCCGCTGACTCGCTGGGATAAGAGCAGCTGTGACTTCAGAGCTTCCAGGACTGACTGCCCACACCTGTCCCTCGCACAGAGAGGAGGTAACGACAAGCTTAGGAAACTGACAGTCCATTGAGGTACAAAGCCAGGTGCCTAGTGAGTCACAACCAGGCTTCTCCGAAAATCTCCATGGAGCTAGGTGACCGGTGGGTCCCAATCCTGGCTCTCCCAAATATATCCATAGGGCTAAGTCGACCAGTGGGTCCAAATCCTGACTACTCCAAATGTATCCATGGGTTCAGTGATGGTCAGTGGAGAAGATCTGTACTCTTTCAGCTGGGGCTGTAGTCCCCTAAGCTGATATCCTGTAGTGTGCCAAATCTGTCTCCCTCATGATGGATCCATTATCTGGCAGCTATCATGTAGAGTGTTCCCGGAAGTGGTTTTGTAAAGAGTCTCTGGTTCTTTGGATTTCTGGATGTCTTGGATGTATTGCTACAGAGGCATATCCCCTTTTTACAGTTCACAACTGTTCTTCAAGATATCATTCACAGGTCAATGGGAAGAGGTGATGAGATTAACTTACATTGTTTAATTATTTATAGTTTATCCTTCAAGGTTTGCAAGTCTACACACTGCATGGCCTGGTATAATGTGTAATCACATATCAGCAAACATCATTGTTCAGAGACCCTGCATCTCTGTTTTGCAAATATAACAGTACAATAATACTGTAGGAGCTGATATAAGAGGTAAATAACAAACATTCATCAATTTAGAAATATCAATTCAAGCTACAAAAGGAATCAACAGTCTATGCCTCCTGGCTTACTGAAAATAGACATCTATTTATCTATCTATTATTTTTATTATTGTTTATTATCATCTATCTACAGTATCAATATTTTTATATAAGATTTTTTTCTTGATTTTTTTCTTGATTTCCAGGAGGTTTCTGGCTTTGAACTTTCTGTGCATGGCTGATGCAATTTCTTGATTCCTTAAAAATTGGATGGCATACGGATGATTTTTTTCATGCACTGAATGACTTGCATTGGCGAGTCTTGTCTGATATCTGTGACCACTCGCAGCATGCTGCAATTTTTTCATCAGCCCGATTCCAGCTGAGGAAAAACTGGTAGATCAGATCTGACTCAATGAATAACATTGGTGCTGAAGCAATTAGATTTTTTTTTCATTCCACTTGGCATATTTATACTCTAATGTGAGTGAACCCAAATAGAGCAATTAGTGGCACAGGGGGCAAGCAATCCACATAAATCTATGGTGCCATGATGTCCTAAGAGTGATATTACATTAATAAGCATATGCCAAATATGTCTAATATGGGAAATTTCCCTTAATATACTGTTTGTTTATCACCATATAATACATTTCCATTTTGTTTTCATTTTTTATGCATTGCTCTGTGTTAAATGAAAAAGCTACAATTATTTTTAAACATTAAAGGGAAGTAAATCTCTCTGGCCTGGGCTGGAACGTATGCAGTACTTTATGTGAGCAGATGCGGCCAGGTGTCAATCAGGGAGAATAGGGTGGAGTCAAGTGAGGAGTAATGAAGAGGAAAGAAGCTGTCACTGTACAGTACATTGCCCCCCCCCCCCCCATGTACTTCCTGCCATATTTACATATGGCTTCTGCACTATATTTCTCAAGATTGACACATCAGATCTCAAAAAAATCATTTTTGGGGGGTCTAAGCATCTATACTATATACCACTGCTCCTTTATGGAAAAATATGTGTTAGGTTCCCTTATAATGTGTACATAACTTAGAAAACCTCTTTTTCTGCTTATTTATTGATATACCATAATTGGCATAAAAAAAATAACCAAACAAATATACCGGTATGTTAATATGATTTTTTACTGCATGAAAAAACACAACCTATTGCAATTTCCTATGCGGTTAGTCTGCATTGCATGAGTTTCTTTTTTATTTATGTATTTTTTTTTATTTTTCATTATGGTAGCCTATGTATGATTTTCTACATCTTAGCTGAACACGTATAATAGTTTAGTGGAGATTTTAGTTCCACATTAAATTATGGTACATTGCCTGGTAGAAATATGTCATTTCCCAGAATAAAAAAAAACTGCAGGAAGATATCCTATAAATCCATTAAAACTGCAGAAATGACTGTATAATGCGAACAAAAATAATTTTCATAGACTTTAACCCCTTAGCGACCGCCGATACGCCTTTTAACGGCTGCCGCTAAGGGTACTTAAACCACAGCGCCCCGCTAAGGGTACTTAAACCACAGCGCCGTTAATTAACGGCGCTGTGGAAAAAGTAAATAGCGATCCCCAGAGTCGGATTTTCTCCGGGGTCTCGGCTGCCGAGGGTAGCCAAGACCCCAGAGAACATGATTCGGGCGGTTTTTAACCCACCCCGCATTTGCGATCGCCGGTAATTAACCATTTACCGGCGATCGCAAAAAAAAACCGCGATCTCTTTTTAATTTCTCTATCCTCCGATGTGATCGCACATCGGAGGATAGAGAAAAGGGGTCCCAGGTAGCACCCCAATACTTACCTATCTCCCCCGATGCTCCTCGTGGCTCCCGGTGGGCGCCGCCATCTTGAAAATGGCGGGCGCATGCGCAGTGCGCCCGCCGGCCGGCCCCGCGAGAATCTTTGGGGTCTCGGCTGCCGGGGGTAGCCGAGACCCCAAAGAGCATGATCGGGGGTCGGTTTTAGCAACCCCTGTTTTGCGATTGCCGGTAATTAACTGTTTACCGGCGACCACAAAAAAAAAAAAAGAAAAAAAAAAGCAAAGTGTAATTCTCTGTCCTCTGATGTGATCGCACATCAGAGGACAGAGAAATAGGGGGATTCGGGGACCCTACAATACTCACCTGTGTCCCTGGATCCTCCTGCTGCTCCTCCTGGCCGCCGGCATCTTCTGGGCAAAAGAAAATGGCGGGCGCATGTGCAGTGCGCCCGCCATCTGTCTCCATCTGCCGGCTGGCAGGAGAAGAGCAGTTGGGGCTAAAATTAGGGTTAGGGTTAGGGGTAGGGTTAGGGGTAGGGTTAGGGGTAGGGTTAGGGGAAGGGGTAGGGTTAGGGGTAGGGTTAGGGGTAGGGTTAGGGCTAGGGTTAGGGCTAGGGTTAGGGTTAGGGTTAGGGTTAGGGGTAGGGTTAGGGGTAGGGGTAGGGTTAGGGTTAGGGGTAGGGTTAGGGGTAGGGTTAGGGCTATGGTTAGGGTTAGGGGTAGGGTTAGGGGTAGGGTTAGGGGTAGGGTTAGGGCTAGGGTTAGGGGTAGGGTTTGGGGTAGGGTTAGGGCTAGGGGTAGGGTTAGGGGTAGGGTTAGGGTTAGGGCTAGGGTTAGGGCTAGGGTTAGGGGTAGGGTTAGGGCTAGGGTTAGGGGTAGGGTTAGGGTTAGGGCTAAATTTAGGGTTAGGGTTGGCGCTAAATTTAGGGTTAGGCTTCTTTCACACTTACGTCGGTACGGGGCCGTCGCAATGCATCGGCCCGACATACAGACGCACGTTGTGAAAATTGTGCACAACGTGGGCAGCGGATGTAGTTTTTCAACGCATCCGCTGCCCAATCTATGTCCTGGGGAAGAGGGGGCGGAGTTACGGCCACGCATGCGCGGTCAGAAATGGCGGATGCGACGTACAAAAAAACGTTACATTGAAAGTTTTTTTGTGCTGACGGTCCGCCAAAACACTTATCCAGTGCACTACGGACACGACGTGTGGCCATCCGTCACGATCCGTCGGCAATACAAGTGTATGGGCAAAAAACGTATCCTGCGGGCACATTTGCAGGATCCGTTTCTTGTCCAAAATGACGGATTGCGACGGATGCCAAACGACGCAAGTGTGAAAGTAGCCTTAGGGCTAGGGTTAGGGTTGGGGCTAAAGTTAGGGCTAGGGTTGGGGCTAAAGTTAGGGTTAGAGTTGGGATTAGGGTTAGGGTTTGGATTAAGGTTGGTATTAGGGTTAGGGTTGGCATTAGGGTTACGCTTGGGATTAGGGTTAGGTTTGGGATTAGGGTTAAGTTTAGGGTTGTGATTAGGGGTGTATTGGGATTAGGGTTAGGTTTGAGGTTAGGGTTGAGATTAGGATTAGGGGTGTGTTGGATTTAGGGTTTTGATTAGGGTTATGGTTAGGGTTGACATTAGGGTTGTTTTGGGGTAAGGGTTGGGATTATCGTTAGGGTTAGTGATTAGGATTATGGATCGGGTTGGGATTAGGGTTAGGGGTGTGTTGGAGTTGGGTTGGAGCTAGAATTGGGGGGTTTCCACTGTTTAGGTACATCAGGGGGTCTCCAAACACGACAGCCAATTTTGCGCTCAAAAAGTCAAATGGTGCTCCCTCCCTTCTGAGCTCTGCCGTGCGCCCAAACAGTGGGTTACCCCCACATATTTGGCATCAGCATACTCGGGATAAATTGGACAACAACTTCTGGGGTCCAATTTCTCTTGTTACCCTTGTGAAAATAAAAACTTGGGGGCTACAAAATCCTTTTTGTGGAAAAATGTATATATATTTTTTTTATGACTCTGCATTATAAACTTCTGTGAAGCACTTGGGCATTCAAAGTTCTCACCACACATCTATATAAGTTCCTTGGGGGGTCTAGTTTCCAAAACGGGGTCACTTGTGGGGGTTACTACTGTTTAGGTACATCAGGGGCTCTGCAAACGCAACATAACGCCCACAGACCATTCTATCAAAGTCTGCATTCCAAAACGGCGCTCCTTCCCTTCCGAGCTCTGCCGTGCGCCCAAACAGTGGTTTACCCCCACATATGGGGCATCAGCATACTCAGGATAAATTGGACAACAACTTTAGTGGTCCAATTTCTCCTGTTACCCTTGTGAAAATAAAAACTTGGGGGCTACAATATCTTTTTTGTGAAAAAAAAAATATTTTTTATTTTCACGACTCTGCATTCTAAACTTCTGTGAAGCACTTGGGCATTCAAAGTTCTCACCACACATCTAGATAAGTTCCTTGGGGGGTCTAGTTTCCAAAATGGGGTCACTTGTGGGGGATTTCTACTGTTTAGGTACATCAGGGGCTCTGCAAACGCAACATAATGCCCGCAGACCATTCTATCAAAGTCTGCATTCCAAAACTGCGCTCCTTCCTTCCGAGCTCTGCCGTGCACCCAAACAGTGGTTTACCCCCACATATGGGGTACCAGCATACTCAGGACAAATTGGACAACAACTTTAGGGGTCCAATTTCTCGTTACCCTTGTGAAAATAAAAACTTGGGGGCTAAAAAATCTTTTTTGTGGAAAAAAAAATATTTTTTATTTTCACGACTCTGCATTATAAACTTCTGTGAAGCACTTGGGCATTCAAAGTGCTCACCACACATCTAGATAAGTTCCATGGGGGTCTAGTTTCCAAAATGGGGTCACTTGTGGGGGATTTCTACTGTTTAGGCACATCAGGGGCTCTCCAAACGCGACATGGCGTCCAATCTCAATTCCAGCCAATTCTACATTGAAAAAGTAAAACGGCACTCCTTCTCTTCCAAGCTCTGCGGTGCGCCCAAACAGTGGTTTACCCCCACATATTGGGTATCAGCGCACTCAGGAGAAATTGCACAACAACTTTTGTGGTCTAATTTCTCCTGTTACCCTTGTGAAAATAAAAATTTGTGGGCAAAAATCATTTTTGTAGAAAAAATGCGATTTTTTTTTTCACGGCTCTACATTATAAACTTCTGTGAAACACATGGGGGTTAAAAGTGCTCACCCCACATCTAGATAAGTTCCTTAAGGGGTCTAGTTTCCAAAATGGGGTCACTTGTGGGGGATTTCTACTGTTTAGGCACATCAGGGGCTCTCCAAACGCAACATGGCGTCCAATCTCAATTCCAGCCAATTCTACATTGAAAAAGTAAAACGGCACTCCTTCTCTTCCAAGCTCTGCGGTGCGCCCAAACAGTGGTTTACCCCCACATATTGGGTATCAGCGTACTCAGGAGAAATTGCACAACAAATTTTGTGGTCTAATTTCTCCTGTTACCCTTGTGAAAATAAAAACGTGGGGGCTACAATATCTTTTTTGTGAAAAAAAAAATATTTTTTATTTTCCTGACTCTGCATTCTAAACTTCTGTGAAGCACTTGGGCATTCAAAGTTCTCACCACACATCTAGATTAGTTCCTTGGGGGGTCTAGTTTCCAAAATGGGGTCACTTGTGGGGGGTTACTACAGTTTAGGTACATCAGGGGCTCTCCAAACGCGACATGGCGTCCAATCTCAATTCCAGCCAATTCTACATTGAAAAAGTAAAACGGCGCTCCTTCACTTCCAAGCTCTGCGGTGCGCCCAAACAGTGGTTTACCCCCACATATGGGGTATCGACGTATTCAGGAGAAATCGCACAACAACTTTTGTGGTCTAATTTCTCCTGTTACCCTTGTAAAAATAAGAATTTGTGGGCGAAAAGATCATTTTTGTGTAAACAAAAGCGATTTTTTATTTTCACGGCTCTACGTTATAAACTTCTGTGAAGCACTTGGGGGTTCAAAGTGCTCACCACACATCTAGATAAGTTCCTTAAGGGGTTTAGTTTCCAAAATGGTGTCACTTGTGGGGGGTTTCCACTGTTTAGGCACATCAGGGGCTCTCTAAACGTGACATGGTGTCCGATCTCAATTCCAGCCAATTCTGCATTGAAAAAGTCAAACGGCGCTCCTTCACTTCTAAGTTCTGCGGTGCGCCCAAAAAGTGGTTTACCCCCACATATGGGGTATTGGCGTATTCAGGAGAAATTGCATAACAAAATTTATGGTTACATTTCTGTTTTTACACTTGTGAAAATAAAAAAAATGGTTCTGAATTAAGATGTTTGCAAAAAAAAGTTAAATGTTCATTTTTTCCTTCCACATTGTTTCAGTTCCTGTGAAGCACGTAAAGGGTTAGTAAACTTCTTGAATGTGGTTTTGAGAACCTTGAGGGGTGTAGTTTTTAGAATGGTGTCACACTTCGTTATTTTCTATCATATAGACCCCTCAAAATGACTTCAAATGTGATGTGGTCCCTAAAAAAAAATGGTGTTGTAAAAATGAGAAATTGCTGGTCAACTTTTAACCCTTATAACTCCCTAAAAAAAAAAAATTTTGTTTCCAAAATTGCGCTGATGTAAAGTAGACATGTGGGAAATGTTATTTATTAACTATTTTTCGTGACTTATCTCTCTGATTTAAGGGCATAAAAATACAAAGTTTGAAAATTGCAAAATTTTAAAAATTTTCGCCATATTTCCGTTTTTTTCATAAATAATCGCAAGTAATATCGAAGAAATGTTACCACTAACATGAAGTACAATATGTCATGAAAAAACAATCTCAGAATCAGCGGGATCCATTGAAGCGTTCCAGAGTTATAACCTCATAAATTGACAGTGGTCAGAATTGCAAAAATTGGCCCGGTCATTAAGTACCAAATTGGCTCTGTCACTAAGGGGTTAAAGTAAAAAAAAAAAAGAAATACAAGACTGAACTGAGAAAATCAATTAGAGGGTTTCTCTAAAAAACAAAGTTTTTGTAAAAACAATGATTTCATTCTAACGTTTCATGTTGGTCTGTTTTCAATAAAGGATTTCTACATTTTAAAATCCAGAAGATCTGGTAATCCTGTACATTTAAGGTCCTGTTCTTTTTGGATTAAAGTATTTTTCAGTATTTTAGGTTGAAACATCGGTACAATATATTAGGTCTTGATGTGCCAGACAATTATAATATTTTATTTCCTGGATAATTTAATGTCTTGTATTTTATGGTGTAAGACGATTTTGAACTATACACCAGTCCTTCAAGTGCCAATAAATGAGAATTCTGGATAAGAAAAAACATCACACAAAATGAGGTACAGTAAAAGTCACAAATACAGATGCAGAAATTGTAGTGTTCTCTTTAAATTCCCTACAGGAGTTGTTGAAGAGAACACCGAAGAGACACAGCGATTATATGTCTGTGGTGGAGGCTTTACAGGCAATGAAGGCTGTATGCTCCAACATTAATGAGGCCAAGAGACAGATGGAAAAGTTAGAAGTGCTAGAAGAATGGCAGAGCCATATAGAGGGATGGGAGGTGAGTCACTTATTAATAGTGTTAGCAGCATCACTTTGTTTAAAGGCATGCATTTGTGTATAATATTCTTTTATTAAGCATCAAAAAAATTTAACAAGGCTTATACCATGTACCGAAAAAGAATAACCAACACCGGTAACAAACGTTGTATTATTATTGCAAATATGTTTATATAGTTTTATACAAAAGTGTGATGATACAATAATAAAGTCACGTATTTTTTAATTAATTTTTTTTTTATTCCATACCAGGCCCTACAGCATCATAAATCAAAGCACTCGCTCTAAACATTATTATTACAATTCGTATTCATGGCGAAATATCGTTATGATATGCCGGCATTGTCTGATTTCCTTTTGCTGTGACTTAGGCTTACATTAGTTTTCTCACCAAAAGATAAGTTAGGGCTTATTTTTAGGGGAAGTCTTATTTTTGTTTTCCATGAACAACAATCTACGGTACATTTATTCCTGGACAAAAAAAAAATCATCATTAATTCAAATACAGTTATGGCCGAAAGTGTTGGCATGCTTGAAATTGTTCCAGAAAATGAAGTATTTCTCCCAGAAAATTATTGCAATTACACATGTTTTGTTATACACAGGTTTACTTCCTTTATGTGTACTGGAACAACATAAAGCATTGCGTGTCTGTGTGCCTCACTAAGCATGGAGAACAGAAAGAGGAGAAGAGAACTGTCTGAGGACCTGAGAACACAAATTGTTGAAAAATAAGAATCCCAATGTTACAAGTCCATCTTCAGAGATCTTAATGTTCCTTTGTCCACAATGCGCAACTAAGGCCTCTTTCACACTTCCGTCTTTTCAGATCCGTCACAATCCATCTTTTTTTGAGAATGCAGGATCCTGCAAAAAAAATTGCAGGATCCTGCGTTTTCCCATAGACTTGTATTAGCGACGGATTATGACGGATGGCCATCTGTTTCATCCGTCGTGCACTGGATCTGTCGTAAAATAGCTGTCCGTCGTGCAGAGAAAACGTTCATTGTAACATTTTTTGTGCACTTCGGAATATCGGTCAGCGCCGCATCTTGCACTGCCCGTCGCTGACCGTCACACACTGGAATCCAGCGACAGATCCAGTCTTTCCCTTCTGAGCATGCCTGGAAGGATTTTCAAGTCTGGGGAAAATCTCTCTCTCTCTCTCGTCCCCAGACATTTCAATTCCGGAAATTTTTCCCTTCACAAATCCGAACGACGCATCCGTCATTTCACAGGATCTGTCTCACACTTTTTACTATTATCATGACGTCCGTCGATATGTCATTTCACTGCACGTCGATGGAAAACAAAAAACGCAAGTGTGAAAGTAGCCATAATCTAGAAGTTTACGAAAAACTGATGAAAGATTGAAACACAGGATAGTTTGGATGGTGGATAAGCAGCCCAATTGAGTTAAAAACATGTTCAAGCTCTCCTGCAGGCTCTGGGTGCATCAATGTCAGCAAAAACTAGCTGTGAATATTTGAATGAAATAATCTGCTATGGCAGCAGATCCAGGAGGAGCCCACTGCTCATACAAATCATTTCAAAAACCTGACCTGCACATCCAAACATAGACTAAGTGTGAACAGGTGCTGAACCTAGTCACCAACTCGTATATAGTTAAATAAATAAGGCAGCACACTGCAGCGCTAGAACATACAAACTTGAAATACGAAATTTGAACTGCATTACTGCACTAGAAATATGAAAAATGAGAGCGTTTAGCGCATAAAAATGGCCAATTTTATGTGTACCTGGTAGCCACTTTACGGCATCTCTCTTATACCAGGTCCTACGCTTGCCTTACTTCGCTGAGAATAAACGTCTCCATCTGAATGGGTACATGTGAAGCCTCTTCCTAGACTAAAATTCTCTCTCTCTATGGAGGGGTATTGGACCTCCTGTAATTAAAACACCTGTGGCTAGAAGGCGGAGTGCACGATCAGAAGGCTAAATAATACATTTCAAAAACTTGACCTGCACATCCAAACATAGACTAAGTGTGAACAGGTGCTGAACCTAGTCGCCAACTCGTATATAGTTAAATAAATAAGGCAGCACACTGCAGCGCTAGAACATACAAACTTGAAATACGAAATTTGAACTGCATTACTGCACTAGAAATATGAAAAATGAGAGCGTTTAGCGCATAAAAATGGCCAATTTTATGTGTACCTGGTAGCCACTTTACGGCATCTCTCTTATACCAGGTCCTACGCTTGCCTTACCTCGCTGAGAATAAACGTCTCCAGAATTTTAGTCTAGGAAGAGGTTTCACATGTACCCATTTAGATGGAGACGTTAATTCTCAGCGAGGTAAGGCAAGCGTAGGACCTGGTATAAGAGAGATGCCGTAAAGTGGCTACCAGGTACACATAAAATTGGCCATTTTTATGCGCTAAACGCTCTCATTTTTCATATTTATAGTGCAGTAATGCAGTTCAAATTTCGTATTTCAAGTTTGTATGTTCTAGCGCTGCAGTGTGCTGCCTTATTTATTTCACTGCTCATACAAAGACATAAAAAACTAGAAAGCAGTTTGCCAAAATGTACGTGAGAAAATCAAAATCCTTCTGGGAAAGTGTATTGTGGATAAATGAGACCAAGATAGAACTTTTTTGTAAAGCACATCATTCTACAAAAATGGAATAAGGCCTACAAAGAAAAGAACACAGTACCTACAGCCAAATATGGTGGAGTGGAGATCTATAATATAACGCTGGGAGCGTCACTCTGTCCGAAGCCTCTATAGACTGCGCAAGCGCCGGCGCAGTCTGGGCCTCACAGAGCGACGCTCCCGGGAGATCGCGGTGTGCGTTCACACTGAACACACACCGCGATCTCCACCGCAGAAGCAGGGACCGCCAGGAGGGTGAGTACCGCCCTATATTCACCTGTCCCCGTTCCATCGCTGAGCGGCGCCATCTTCCCGGTCTTCAGTCTGTGGCCTTCAGTTCAGAGGGCGCGATGACGCGTTTAATGCGCGCCGGCGCCGCCCTCTGACTGAACAGTCACAGCCAGGAGACCGGGAAGATGGCGGCGCTCAGCGATGGAACGCCGGACAGGTGAGTATAGTAAGTGCTGGGGGGCCTGAGCTGGCGGCGATACCGGCACCTGACCCCCACAGCGCGCCGGTGTCCCCGCCTGCTCAGGCCCCCCAGCACTCGGCGCCGAGCGGGTCAGAGGCAGTATGGGGACGCAGGATGGAGCAGCACATAAGGATGGGGACGCAGGATGGAGCAGCACATAAGGATGGGGACGCAGGATGGAGCAGCACATAAGGATGGGGACGCAGGATGGAGCAGCACATAAGGATGGGGACGCAGGATGGAGCAGCACATAAGGATGGGGACGCAGGATGGAGCAGCACATAAGGATGGGGACGCAGGATGGAGCAGCACATAAGGATGGGGACGCAGGATGGAGCAACACATAAGGATGGGGACGCAGGATGGAGCAGCACATAACAGTATGGGGACGCAGAATGGAGCAGGACATAAGGATGGGGACGCAGGATGCAGCAGCACATAAGGATGGGGACGCAGGATGGAGCAGGACATAAGGATGGGGACGCAGGATGGAGCAGGACATAAGGATGGGGACGCAGGATGGAGCAGGACATAAGGATGGGGACGCAGGATGGAGCAGCACATAAGGATGGGGACGCAGGATGGAGCAGCACATAAGGATGGGGACGCAGGATGGAGCAGCACATAACAGTATGGGGACGCAGGATGGAGCAGGACATAAGGATGGGGACGCAGGATGGAGCAGGACATAAGGATGGAGACGCAGGATGGAGCAGCACATAAGGATGGGGACGCAGGATGGAGCAGCACATAAGGATGGGGACGCAGGATGGAGCAGCACATAACAGTATGGGGACGCAGGATGGAGCAGCACATAAGGATGGGGACGCAGGATGGAGCAGCACATAAGGATGGGGACGCAGGATGCAGCAGCACATAAGGATGGGGACGCAGGATGGAGCAGCACATAACAGTATGGGGACGCAGGATGGAGCAGGACATAAGGATGGGGACGCAGGATGGAGCAGCACATAAGGATGGGGACGCAGGATGGAGCAGCACATGAGGATGGGGATGCAGGATGGAGCAGCACATAACAGTATGGGGACGCAGGATGGAGCAGCACATAAGGATGGGGACGCAGGATGGAGCAGCACATAAGGATGGGGACGCAGGATGGAGCAGCACATAAGGATGGGGACGCAGGATGCAGCAGCACATAAGGATGGGGACGCAGGATGCAGCAGCACATAAGGATGGGGACGCAGGATGCAGCAGCACATAAGGATGGGGACGCAGGATGCAGCAGCGCATGACAGGATGGGGACGCAGGATGCAGCAGCACATAAGGATGGGGACGCAGGATGCAGCAGCGCATGACAGGATGGGGACGCATGATGGAGCAGCGCATGACAGGATGGGGACGCAGGATGGAGCAGCACATGACAGGATGGGGACGCAGGATGGGAGCAGCGCATCACAGGATGGGAGCAGCGCATCACAGGATGGGGACGCAGGATGGGAGCAGCGTATGACAGGAAAGGGAACGCAGGATGGAGCAGCGCATGACAGGATGGGGATGCAGGATGGAGCAGCACATGACAGGATGGGGACGCAGGATGGAGCAGCGCATGACAGGATGGGGACGCAGGATGGAGCAGCACATGACAGGATGGGGACGCAGGATGGAGCAGCACATACCATGATGGAGACAATATACCAATATAAATGCTCGCCACCCGGGCGTAGAACGGGTTCAATAGCTAGTTCAAATATGTTTTGGGATTGCATTGCTGCCTCTGGCAGTGGGTGCCTTGACTCTGTGCAAGGCATCAAGAAATCTGTTTGGAGAAGGCAACCTTCAAATATGAGAGACCTGGAGCAGTTTATAAAGTAAACTGGTCCAAAATTCCACTTGAGAGATGTAAGAAACTAGTTGATGTTTATAGGATGTGATTGATTGCAGTTATTTCCTTCAAAGGGTGTGCAACAAAACATTAAGTTTGAGGGTGCCAACAATATTGTCATTTTTGGGGTTGAAGTGAAATTATGTCTAAGTTTCCTTTTTCTCCCCTCTTTTTTATGTATTGCTCCAATACACAATAATGAAATAAGTATGTGCATAACAAAACATGTGTAATTGCAATAATTTTCTGGGATAAATACTTCATTTTGTGGAACAATTTCATGGTTGCCAACACTTTCAGCCATGACTGTATACTGTATATGTTCCCCATACTGGGCCCATCCAGGTATACACAGAATATGTTCCTCATCCTGGTATATATAAGATCCCCATCCTGGTTTACATATATTGCCCACCATTGTATATGCCCCCTGTTCTGCCGCTGTTCATTAAGGCATTAAAAAAATAAGCGATTCTACTCACCTTCCCTCCATTCGCCTGCCACGCGGCGTCATCAGCAACTGACTTCAACGTGCAATGAACGGAAAGCGCGTGACGTCACTGCCATGTGCCCCCAGTCACTTGCATGCCAGCTGCTGGCTTCTGATTGGCTGGCAGCATGCATTGCAGTACAGGGACCCGCAGAGACTCTGTGCCGCAATATATTTCAGCTTAATGTGCGTCCTCGAAATTACATTTTGCTGAAGTATTCTCTGGCATTTGTCGGCCCCTCACCAGCATTGGCCGGATTGTGACCCATGTGACCACGATCATTACGGCCCTGCTTTCACCAAATTTTTCATGTTAAACTGGACGTAACTTGTATTTATAGCTGGAGAAAGGAATTGTTTTTTTTTCATTTTTAATTTTCCCTTTCTGTTGTGATGATAGTAGCAATCAAAGTATTTGGTACCTAATGAATCAACTTTTGTAAGTCTAAGTGGGTGTTATCATAAAGTTTTCAGAAAGTTTTCACTGGGGGTGTCCTTCTGCTTCTTGTATGATGCTTCACTAATCATCAACAGGCAACACTGCACTGGAGAAAGAAGGACATGCCCCCACAATAGCTTAGAGCAGGTTTCTCAGTGTGTGAGATGTAATGATACAGCTCTGATCTTCTGGTCTAACAACTGAAAATATGTCTTATATTCTATGTTCTTCAACGTAGCCACCTTTTGCTTTGATGACTGCTTTGCACACTCTTGGCATTCTCTTGATGAGCTTCAAGAGTTATTCACCAGAGATGGTCTTCCAACAATCTTGAAGGAGTTCCCAGAGATGCTTAGCACTTGTTGGCTCTATTGCCTTCACTCTGTGGTCCAGCTCACCCCAAACCATCTCGATTGGGTTTAGGTCTGGTGACTGTGGGGGCCAGGTCATCTGGTGTAGCACCACATCACTCTCCTTCTTGGTCAAATAGCCCTTACACAGCCTGGAGGTGTGTTTGGGGTCATTGTCCTGTTGAAAAATAAATGATGGTCCAGCTAAACGCAAACCGGATGGAATAGCATACCGCTGCAAGCTGCTGTGGTAGTCATGCTGGTTCAGTATGCCTTTAATTTTGAATAAATCCCCAACAGTGTCACTAGCAAAGCACCCCACACCATCACACCTCCGCCTCCATGCTTCACAGGGGGAACCAGGCATGTAGAGTCCATCCGTTCACCTTTTCTGCGTCGCACAAAGACACTGTGGTTGACTTGGAACCAAAGATCTCAAATTTGGACTCATCTGACCAAAGCACAGGTTTCCACTGATCTAATGTCCATTCCTTGTGTTCTTTAGCCCAAACAAGTCTCTTCTGCTTGTTGCCTGTCTTTAGCAGTGGTTACCTAGCAGCTATTTTACCATGAAGGCCTGCTGCACAAAGTCTCCTCTTAATATGCTTGGATACAGCACTCTGTGAACAGCTATCTTCTTTAGCAATTACCTTTTGTGGCTTACCCTCCTTGTGGAGTGTGTCAATGACTGCCTTCTGGACATCTGTCAAGTCAGCAGTCTTCCCCATGATTGTGAAGCCTACTAAAACAGAATAAGGAAGCCTTTGCAGGTGTTCTTTTGTTAATGATTATAATTTACTGAGTTAATGACTTTGGGGTTTTCATTGGCTGTAAGCCATAATCATCAACATTACCAGAAATAAACACTTGAAATAGATCACTCTGTTTGTAATGACTCTATATAATATATGAGTTTCACTTTTTTGTATTGAAGAACTGAAATAAATTAACTTTTTGATGATATTCTAATTTTGTGAGAAGCACCTGTATTTCAGCATAATAAAAGCAATGTTTATGGACATAAAGAAAATATGATCTCTGATATAGCATTCTATTATGAACCAGCTGAACTTAGCTTCTTTTTTCTTGCCATAATACAAATTCTAACAGTCTATTCAGTAGGACTATCAGCTGTGTATCCACCAGACTTCTGCTCAACACAACTGATGGTCCCAACCCCAATTATAAGGCAAGAAATCCCACTTATTAAATTTGACAGGGCACATCTGTGAAGTGAAAACCATTTCCGGTGACTACTCCTTGAAGCTCATCAAGAGAATGCCAAGAGTGTGCAAAGCAGTCATCAAAGCAAAAGGTGGCTACTTCGAAGAACCTGGAATATAAGACATATTTTCAGTTGTTTCAAACTTTTTTGTTAAGTATATAATTCCACTTGTTTTAATTGATAGTTTTGATGCCTTTAGTGAGAATTTACCATTTTCATAGTCATGAAAATACAGAAAAATCTTTAAAGGGAACCTATCACCCGTTTTTTTCAATATGAGATAAAAATAGCGTTCAATAGGGCCTGAGCTATGCTTTACAATAGTGCCTTTATTGTCCCCTGATTCACCACTTTTGCTGCCAAAACACCTTAGTAAACCCGCCGTTTTCGGCTGTTAATCACGCTGGTCTGGTCAAATTGGCGTTGTGAAATCGCTGTTTCTCCCCCCGCTCCTCGGCATGTCTGACGTAACTCGATCTGTGAATAGCACAGATCGCGCTCTTTTTTTGCAGTTGCGCAGTGCATTCAGCTCTAGCGCATGCGCAGTATGTATTGCCCAACTGTTGGCAAAGTACACAATACATAATTGAGCATGCGCGGTTTTCCACTGTGCCTGCTGTGCCTGCTTCTAGCCTCCCATGGAGGCTATTGAAGCATGGCAAAAGTGAAAAAAAAAAGTGGAAAAAAAAATAAAAAAAATATAAAAGTTTAAATCATCCCCCTTTCGCCCCAATCAACATAAATCAATTAAAAAAAAATCAAATCTACACATATTTGGTACCGCTGCGTTCAGAATCACCCAATCTATCAATTAAAAAAAGCATTAACCTGATCGCTAAATGGCGTAGCGAGAAAAAAATTAGAAACTCCAGAATTACGTTTTTTTGGTCGCCGCGACATTGCATTAAAATGAAATAACGGGCGATCAAAAGAACGTATCTGCACCAAAATGCTATCATTAAAAACGTCATCTCGGCACGCAAAAAATAAGCCCTCAACCGACCCCAGATCATGAAAAATGGAGACGCTACGAGTATCGGAAAATGGGGCAATTTTTTATTTTTTTAGCAAAGTTTGGAATTGTTTTTCACCACTTAGGTAAAAAATAACCTAGTTATGTTAGGTGTCTATGAACTTGTACTGATCTGGAGAATCATAATGTCAGGTCAGTTTTAGCATTTAGTGAACCTAGCAAAAAAGCCAAACAAAAAACAAGTGGGGGATTGCACTTTTTTTGCAATTTCACCGCACTTGGAATTTTTTTCCCGTTTTCTAGTACATGACATGCTAAAACCAATGATGTCGTTCAAAAGTACAACTCGTCCCGCAAAAAAATAAGCCCTCACATGGCCAAATTGATGGAAAAATAAAAAAGTTATGGCTCTGGGAAGGAGGAGAGTGAAAAACGAACACGGAAAAACGAAAAAATCCCAAGGTCATGAAGGGGTTAAATGAGAAGGTGTGTCCAAACTTTTGCTCTGTACTGTGTATATATATATATATATATACATATATATATACATATATATATATATATATATATACGTATATATATATATATATATGTATATATATATATATATATATATATATATATATATATATATGTATATACAGTACAGACCAAAAGTTTGGACACACCTTCTCATTTAAAGATTTACCTGTATTTTCATGACTATGAAAATTGTAAATTCACACTGAAGGCATCAAAACTATGAATTAACACATGTGGAATTACATACTTAACAATAAAATGTGAAACAGCTGAAATTATGTCTTATATTCTAGGTTCTTCAAAGTAGTCGCCTTTTGCTTTGATGACTGCTTTGCACACTCTTTGCATTCTCTTGATGAGCTTCAAGAGGTAGTCACTGGAAATTGTTTTCACTTCACAGGTGTGCCCTGTTTAACCCTGCTGTTCTGTTCGGGTCATAGTCACCCGAACAGACTTTTTGCGGCCCTGTAGATTTTTTTCTGTAAGTCTATAAAACTTGAGACTCCTTGACTTTTCCTCATTTGGGGGGACCTACCTATGAGTATTTTTTTTTTTTGGTTACTTTTTGCTACACGCAAAAAGTTACACTTGTTGTGTTCGGCTCATAGTGACCCGACATCGTTTTTTACAGCTGTGAGGCCATATTTTCAGTGAAATAAAGGAGTTATAACCTCAGTTGGGTCTATTTATTGCATCTACTATTGTATATCAATTGATTTATTTCCTAAATTATTTCAATGGGGTCGTACACGCGCTCTACCGGGGGTATGCATTGAGATCTGCGCACCATAAAAATAGCTTTATATTGATTATTTTTGGTGCGCAGTCTATTCTAAAATGTAGAGTGCATCCAGAGAGATCACTAGGTGTGCACTACACGTGTATATTATGCGCAGAATGGACTGCTCAGAACTCGCTGTCTAAGACGTTTTTTTTTGTAAAGCTGAGCTGTAAAGTCTTGCAAATAATTTTTTTTTGCTAAGTAAGTCTGTCTTCCTGGCTTATCTGCTTGTTTTCAGAAGGGTTCTTATCTTCTCTGCTCTTATCAGTACACATATGCTAGCCCAGACATGTTACCTTTCAGTTTCTTTGGAGAGCAGCTGTGTGCTTCTACCCCCATGGCCTCTTCCGGCATCAAAAGAAAAAGATGCAGCTATTGCCCTTCTACTTGTGACAACAAGACGATTATAACATGTTCTGGCTGTAAAACATTTCTATGCAAAAATCATGTGTATTGTTTTTCATGCAAGAATCCGTAAATTTATATGATCATGTAAATATATTCACATTGTAATGTTTATTATCTTTAATTTTTTATCACAAAATGTTTGATTTGATTGTTTTGTTTTGTTTTTTTACAAAATATGTGTAGTTTTCTATTTTTGTTTTGCTCATTGGATGGATCAGAATAAAAACAAAAAAAAAAGATTTCTAGTTCATTTTTCTTTTTTTTTTTTTACTACCAAACATGTTCACAAAGTCTAGTAAGCAAAAAGTATTAAAAAAATGGAGTTAGAGTGTCTAAAATCAAGGTTTAATAAGCCGGGTCATAGTGACCCGGAACACTACAAGTGTATAGTAAATGCGAACAAAACAGCAGGGTTAATAAGTAGGATTGCATGCCATATAAATGGGGTTGGGACCATCAGTTGCATTGAGCAGAAGTCTGGTGGATACACAGCTGATAGTCCTACTGAATAGACTGTTAGAATTTGTATTATGACAATAAAAAAGCAGCTAAGTAAAGAAAAACGAGTGGCCATCATTACTTTAAGAAATGAAGGTCAGTCAGACTGAAAAATTGGGAAAACGTTGAAAGAGTGCCCAAGTGCAGTTGCAAAAACCATCAAGCGCTACAAAGAAACTGGCTCACATGAGGACCACCCCAGGAAAGGAAGACCAAGAGTCACCTCTGCTTCTGAGGATAAGTTTATCAGAGTCACCAGCCTCAGAAATCGCAGGTTAACGGCAGCTCAGATTAGAGACCAGGTCAATGCCACACAGAGTTCTAGCAGCAGACACATCTCTACAACAACTGTTAAGAGGAGACTTTGTGCAGCAGGCCTTCATGGTAAAATAGCTGCTAGGAAACTACTGCTAAGGACAGGCAACAAGCAGAAGAGACTTGTTTGGGCTAAAGAATGCAAGGAATGGACATTAGACCAGTGAAATCTGCACTTTGGTCTGATGAGTCCAAATTTGAGATCTTTGGTTCCAACCACCGTATCTTTGTGAGACACAGAAGAGGTGAACGGATGGACTCTACATGCCTGGTTCCCACCGTGAAGCATGGAGGAGGAGGTGTGATGGTGTAGGGGTGCTTTTCTGGTGACACTGTTGGGGATTTATTCAAAATTTGGAGGAATACTGAACCAGCATGGCTACTACAGCATCTTGCAGCGGCATGCTATTCCATCCGGTTTGCGTTTAGTTGGACCATCATTTATTTTTCAACAGGACAATGACCCCAAACACACCTCCAGGCTGTGTAAGGGCTATTTGACCAAGAAGGAGAGTGATGGGGTGCTACGCCAGATGACCTGGCCTCCACGGTCACCAGACCTGAACCCAATCGTGATGGTTTGGGGTGAGCTGGACCGCAGAGTGAAGGCAAAAGGGCCAAAAAGTGCTAAGCATCTCTGGGAACTCCTTCAAGATTGTTGGAAGACCATTTCTGGTGACTACCTCTTGAAGCTCATCAAGAGAATGCCAAGAGTGTGCAAAGCAGTCATCAAAGCAAAAGGTGGTTACTTTGAAGAACCTAGAATATTAGACATATTTTCAGCTGTTTCACACTTTTTTGTTAAGTATATAATTCCACATGTGGTAATTCATAATTTTGATGCCTTCAGTGTGAATTTACAATTTTCATGAAAATACAGAAAAATCTTTAAATGAGAAGGTGTGTCCAAACTTTTGGTCTGTACTGTATATATATATATATATATATATATATATATATATACATATATATATATATATATGTATATATATATATATATATATATATATATATATAATCCAGAGATTGATAAATAGGGAGTAATTTTGGATCTTCAAAGGTTATACCATTACATCTCACATATGGAAAATCCTGAGTCCAGTTCACCATGAAAAAAGTGGTGGATCCTGTTTAAGGAATGTTTTATCAACTTTAAAGTGACATTCAGGTTTAAGCCAATATGCAGCTAACTCACTTATTTTTGAATAAAATATAGCCTTGATTTGCCGTAACCATTTTATACATTTCTCAAATTGTATCATATTAGGCTCCTTTAAATAATCATCTGCTTTTCAGTTGTGCTTCAGAAAGTGGCATGAAGAAACAAAGTGATTTCCTACCAGAAGGAAACATTTAAGGAGGGCAAGGCTTTACAAGGAATAGAAGAAGTTATTTTTAGAACCAGTGAGGATCAAAGCCTGGCCTAAATTCCCATCGCTAGCAATATGCTGAGCCGGTTTATGAGCATGAACATCCCGGCAATACGTGACCATCTGCTGAAATATGACCCTCTGTCGCCTGAATGGTACCACAGTGCTGAACCCCTTTCATAGATGAAAAAGAAATATTCTACCTGCATATGGTATAAAACTCCTTTTTTAAGGAGAAGAGGAAGAAATAAAAAATTTGGGTGCAGCAAATATGATTATGGTACTAAAAATCCTTGGTGATGGACACATTTTTTTGTAATAGCAAGACCTCATTCAGACACCCGTACATCAGAGTTTATCAAGAAAGAATACCTTCTCATTATAGTTTATGAAGCTGTTCACATGTTGGTGTTTTTTTTTGCACCGCAGTGATAAGTCCAGATCAAAACTAACCATACAAATCTATGGGTCTGCGAAAGATCACTACCTGCACACAGCAATCCGTGTACCATCTATGTGCTGAATAGGAGAAGTTTTATAATACTTGTTTTAATTTTTATATTAATTCTGTAATTCAGTGAGGAAAACCCTGACAAAATACTGCTGAAAATTAGATCCAAAACGCTGATGGAAATTGGACTATTTTCTGCATGCAAGAAAAATTGCTGATGTCTGAATAAGGCCAAACTCTGGATTCACATATTGATCTTTTGATGTTGTTTTCATAGTAATTTTTTATGTTGGTTTTTGACCCAAAGAGGAATGGGTCGCAAGAAAATATATAATTTACTTCTTTTTGATAAGCTTTTGAAATTACACCAAAACCCTTCATAAAAGTGTGTAAAGTGGTAATAAACTAGATAGTTTCACAAATAGCAGTTGAGATAAGCAAATTTATTCTAGTGGAGTTGAATTCTACTCGAATATGACAAAAATCTGCTTTCACTTGACTTTTTTGTAATTCACTTCTGTGAGGAAGTAAAATGGCGGACACTAACCGACATTTTGCTGAACCGTAATGGGCCATCTAAAGGGAAAAAAATAAATACTTATACTTTCCTTACCGCTCCCCTAACTCTTCCATTCCTCATTGTCCCCAGTCTGGTCCTGGTTGCATCTTCTTATCACCACTGCAACAGCTGAAATCCCCGTGACATTTCTGGGCGTGCAAGGTGACGGTGCACATCACAAAATCGTGACCTTATGCGCTCTTGTGCAGAACTGTCTTAAGCCTTTTAAGAGCTGAAAATCATGACTTAACAGGATGAGGCCTGGGGATTCAGTGCCTGCGGTGGTGATTAGAAGATGCAACCAAAGAGGAGCGGTCGGGTCATGGTGAGGAGCAGACGGGTCGGAGAAGTGATTGGTAAAATGAATGCAACCATTTTTTTAAATTTTTTATATTTTATGTTTCTTATGCCCTGGGGTCTGGATAGACCACATAGCACCATAAGGTAAATTCAATTCATGAAGAGTAACTCTCTCAATCGAATTTCATAGAAACATCTGCGCCGGCAAGTGAATTCAAATTTTGCCTGATCTGCTCATCTCTAGCTGTTGGTTAATCTATTCTTGTCATGTGAATTGCCCTCCTCAGTGACGGCATCTTACATGTAGGATCCTGTCATATCTATCAGCAGACTGTAGGATTCCTGTGCTCTACCTTTGGAGCAGATGACTTTTTACACAGTCGCCTGTAGCCTGACAGGAAAGCTACATGGAAACTGAATTCTCTTCCTTCCTATGTGATATAAACACTTTGACTTGTAAGGGGAGTCACGCCAAAGATAATACTAAATTGGGAAGTTGGTACTTAATCATTCCCTAAGAATATTTGAGCTTTCATATCATTGTAAGATCAAGCAAAGGCAAATCCTTACTTAAAAGGAGTTGTCTAGTTTAGAAAACCCATTTTCCAATACCTTTGGATGGTGTTATAGTTCACTTTCTCATCTTTTCCATCTGGCCCAGACCGGCATAACATCTTCTTCCAGCCTCAATTCGTCTGTAGAGTTTACAACAAAGACATATTTGACAATATCGTCCTTTAGAAAATATTTATGCCCAGTGCAAGTGCCCTAGGCACACTGCCCACATTTTGCCCCCCCCCGAAAGTAATAGTGCGCCCTGTGTGCCCATAAGATGATTTAACATTTAATTTACTCTGAGTTCTCGCATGTACAGTAATAATGTCCCCTCAGTTTTGTACACCTTACCTATACACAGTATGATGACCCTACAGCTCCCATATACACAGTATGATGAGCCCACAGCTCCCCCATACTCAGAATCATGCCCATCATAGCTCCCCTAACCAAAGTACAATGGCCCCCACAGTAGTCTCCACACAGTATGATGCCCCTACAGCTCCCATATACACAGTATGATGAGCCCACAGCTCCCCATACTCAGAATCATGCCCATCATAGCTCCCCTATACAAAGTATGATGGCCCCCACAGTAGTCTCCGCACAGTATGATGCCCCTACAGCTCCCATATACACAGTATGATGAGCCCACAGCTCCCCATACTCAGAATCATGCCCGTCATAGCTCCCCTATACAAAGTACGATGGCCCCCACAGTAGTCTCCACACAGTATGATGCCCCTACAGCTCCCATATACACAGTATGATGAGCCCACAGCTCCCCATACTCAGAATCATGCGCATCATAGCTCCCCTATACAAAGTATGATGGCCCCCACAGTAGTCTCCACACAGTATGATGCCCCTACAGCTCCCATATACACAGTATGATGAGCCCACAGCTCCCCCATACTCAGAATCATACCCATCATAGCTCCCCTATACAAAGTACGATGGCCCCCACAGTAGTCTCCACACAGTATGATGCCCCTACAGCTCCCATATACACAGTATGATGAGCCCACAGCTCCCCCATACTCAGAATCATGCCCATCATAGCTCCCCTATACAAAGTACGATGGCCCCCACAGTAGTCTCCACACAGTATGATGCCCCTACAGCTCCCATATACACAGTATGATGAGCCCACAGCTCCCCATACTAAGAATCATGCCCATCATAGCTCCCCTATACAAAGTATGATGGCCCCCACAGTAGTCTCCACACAGTATGATGAGCCCACAGCTCTCCCATACTCAGAATCATACCCATCATAGCTCCCCTATACAAAGTAGGATGGCCCCCACAGTAGTATCCACACAGTATGATGCCCCTACAGCTCCCATATACACAGTATGATGACCCCACAGCTCCCCCATGCTCAGAATCATGCCCATCATAACTCCCCTATACAAAGAACGATGGCCCTCACAGTAGTCTCCACACAGTATGATGCCCCTACAGTCCCCCTACAATTATTATTAAAATTAAAAACAAGCATCTGATACTCATGTAATCCGGGATCCTGGTGAGTCTGCTACTTAAAATGACACCAGACAGATTTGTGTGCAAATGTCCCAAATACAGTTGGTTGCATCATTAAGGATTTCATGAGTAGGTCACATTTTAGGACACAAGCCTTCAAATTTTGCTGCAAAAATGTCAGCAGTTCTTTGTTTTTGTATGAAAATGATCTTACAAAGAAAAACAATGTTGATGAATTATGCAGTGAATGAATGAAATGAATTCCTGAGATGATACGAATCCATATTTACACGACTCCAGGAGAGATGCTCTATTTGTTCCTTATCGTTCTGCTTTATTATCTGTTTTCTGCATTCTATTATTGCTCTTATTCACTGCTTTTATTATTTAAATGACACATTGTCAGCTTCTTTTAAGCATACAAAAGATAAAGAAATGAGTGACGTAGCGGGAGAGACCATTGCCTATGAAACCTGTTATTTTTTTGTTTAGCTGTACCGATTGCTGTGATAAAAATACAATTTTCTGGCACAATAATACTGTTTCCATTGAGCAGTTGATATGCTTTTTTTTTCTTCTTGTCTGCTTTGTTAGGGGTCCAGCATAACCGATACTTGCACTGAAATGCTGATGCAAGGAGTTCTTTTAAAAATTTCCTCTGGGAATATACAGGAGCGGATTTTCTTTCTCTTTGATAACCTTTTAGTGTATTGCAAAAGAAAGCATCGGTAAGTATTAACAAACAGCATAAAAAGCTGAATTATTCCAAATGCTTCCTTTTCATTTTGTAGGACTTTAATTACATATTTAACTCTGTATTTTGTAGTTTACTCCAATTCACTCTTGTAATTTACCTTTTTTATGTTAGCACTATACAATTTCCAACAATCTAGGGAATTTCTATCGAGAGACCATTTTCACTCATATTGGAGACTGCCACATCTGTAAATGTACAGTATGTTAAAGATATACTGCAGATAAAAGTTCCACAATTGGATGTGTAAAAAAAATGTTCCTGTGCTGAGACAATCTTATAAATGTGCCCCTGCTGTGTACTGTGTAATGGCCGTGCCTGACCGTACAGGAACATGGTCTGATCATATCACAGCTCCTGGACAGAAAAGGATGCAATAGAGTATACAGATAGGACAGCAGGGGATCATAGCTGATTCTTTCTGTGAGGGAAAACATTTCCCTGCCTGTTTTTAAGAAAGAAGGACTCAGCTGCGATCCATGCTGTTCTGTTCTGTTTTTATGCTCCACAGTTCCTATCTTTTCATGCATGGTTGAGTCACTTGACCATGTTTAGTTGTATTGAAGATATGGCTTTTCGCCGCAGTTCTTTCATGAAGACTCCTAGCCATCTTCATTGGAATAGTAGACAGGTGTAGCTGAGTCTTACAAGTTGCTGCCAGTTTGGAGCTTATGACAATGCTGGACATCTTATTTTGAAGGGAAGTAAGCATGATGTGGCTTTCATGTTGCAATGTTTCATTGGCCAACCACCACATCTATTGTCCTCAACATTACCCATTCCTTGATGTTCTCAGTGCTGTGAAATACAGGCATATTCTTATCCATCATACAATGCCATCAGGGAGGAATCTAACTGGCCCCAAATTTGTTCTGCAGCAAGACTACAACCCTGACGATACACCCTGCCCATACAGCCGATGTCATTAACAACTATCTTTAGTGTAAAAAGAATAAGAAGTTTAGGAAGTGATGACATAGCAACCACATAGTACTTATCTCAGCATCTTCGAATTTCTATGGATCTACATGAAGAGACAGATGGATTTGCATATGCCTACATCCACAGAAGATCTGTGGTTAGTTCACCCAAATGTTTGGAGCAACCTTCCTGCTGAGTTCCTTCAGAAACCGAGTGAAAGTGTACAAAAAAGAATTAATGCTTTCATTTAATCATAGAATGTTAAAGTAGCAAGGGACCTCAAGTTCATTGTGTCCAACCCCCTGCTCAATGCAAGATTCACTAAACCATCTCAAACAGATGTCTGTCCAGCTTCTGTTTGAAGACTTCCACTGAAGGAGAACTCACTACATCTCATGGCAGCCGGTTCCACTCTTCCAGATCCTTTAACTGTTCATTGTAGGACATACATTGCAGTCCACTCACCAAGCTCTTCTCTGAACTTGTCCAGTTTTTTTATGTCTTTTTTAAAATGTGGTACCCAGAACTGGACACAGTATTCCAAATGCTGCCTGAACAAGGATGGGTAGAGGTAGATTAATTACTTCACATGGTCTAGACTCTATGAGTCTCATAATACGTCCTAGAACTGTGTTTGCCTTTTTTGCAGCTGCATCACACTGTTGACTCATGTTCAGTCTGTGATCTATTAGTATACTCAAGTCTTTTTCATGTTGCTTAGTTCTATTCTTCCCATTCTATATATGTAATTTTCATTTTTCTTGTTCAGATGTAGAATCTTGCATTTCTCCCTGTTAAAAACCATTCTACTAGTCACTGCTTATCGAGATCCTTCTGAATGCTTTCTCTGTCTTCTCTACTGTTATCTATCCCTCCTAGCTTTGATGCTACCTTGAAGGCAAAGGGTGATTACAGCAAATATTGATAGGATTTAGATTTGTCACTTATTCATTCACTTTGCATTTTGTTAATTGATAAAAATAAACTATTCCCACTTCTGTTCTTGAAAGCATTCTTACTTTGCAGTATTTTTTCAACATCTGACTAAAACTTTTGCACAATGCTGTATATTTTTACATAAAGGTAGCACAAAAACAGACATTTTATAAAATGTAAGAACACATCTGCACGCTGCTTAAATTTTGGGTTAAAGAATTTAAATTCTTATTTCGATTTTTGAAACCATGGGCGAGATAAAGCTTCAGTAAATGATCTACTCAATCATATACTAAGCTGGCTGTATCTACAATTCCAAATATAGTGTCCTGAAGACTATGGCATTAAGGAAGTCGTGTGGAAGTTTTCAGAGCTATGTAAATTGTTTGCATTTGTGCATTGAGCCCTCCACTTCTCTTAAGATAAATAATCTACATTCCTGTGTTTCCTTAGGGAAACAAGGGATATTGAGAGCAAATAAAGTTGCTGACAGTTGTATTCTAACAATATTAACCCCTTCCCGACCCATGACGCCACGTAGGCGTCATGAAAGTCGGTGCCATTCCGACCCATGACGCCTATGCGGCGTCATGGAAAGATCGCGTCCCTGCAGGCCGGGTGAAAGGGTTAACTCCCATTTCACCTGATCTGCAGGGACAGGGGGAGTGGTAGTTTAGCCCAGGGGGGGTGGCTTCACCCCCTCGTGGCTACGATCGCTCTGATTGGCTGTTGAAAGTGAAACTGCCAATCAGAGCGATTTGTAATATTTCACCCATTATAACGGGTGAAATATTACAATCCAGCCATGGCCGATGCTGAAATATCATCGGCCATGGCTGGAAATACTAGTGTGCCCCCACCCCACCCCTCCGATCGCCCCCCCACCCCCCCGATCTGGCCGGTACACTGCTCCGGCTCCCCTCCGTCCAGTGCTCCGCTCCCCCCCGTGCTCGTGCCCGCTCCCCCCGTGCTCCAATCACCCCCCCGTGCTCCAATCACCCCCCCTGCACTCCGATCCACCCCCCCCCGTGCTCCGTTCCACCCCCCCGTGCTCCATTCCAGTCCCCCCGTGCTCCGTTCCACGCCCCCCGCGCTCCGTTCCACCCCTCCCGCGCTCCGATTCCTCCCCCCGTGCTCCGATCCCCCCCCCCCGTGGTCCCCCCCCACCCTATCATACTTACCGATCCAGCCGTGGTCCCGTCCGTCTTCTCCCGGGCGCCGCCATCTTCCAAAATGGCGGGCGCATGCGCAGTGCGCCCGCCGAATCTGCCGGCCGGCAGATTCGTTCCAAAGTGCATTTTGATCACTGAGATATAATCTATCTCAGTGATCAAAATAAAAAAAATAATAAATTACCCCCCCCCCCCTTTGTCACCCCCATAGGTAGGGACAATAAAAAAATAAAGAATTTTTTTTTTTTCCACTGTTAGAATAGGGTTAGGGTTAGGGGTAGGGTTAGGGGTAGGGGTAGGGTTAGGGGTAGGGTTAGGGGTAGGGTTAGGGGTAGGGTTAGGGGTAGGGCTAGGGGTAGGGTTAGGGGTAGGGTTAGGGGTAGGGTTAGGGTTAGGGTTAGGGCTAGGGTTAGGGTTAGGAATGTGCACACGTATTCTGGTCCTCTGCGGATTTTTCCGCTGCGGATTTGATAAATCCGCAGTGCTAAACCGCTGCGGATTTATGGCGGATTTACCGCGTTTTTTTCTGCGCATTTCACTGCGGTTTTACAATTGCGATTTTCTATTGGAGCAGTTGTAAAACCGCTGCGGAATCCGCACAAAGAAGTGACATGCTGCGGAATGTAAACCGCTGCGTTTCCGTGCAGTTTTTCCGCAGCATGGGCACAGCGATTTTTGTTTCCCATAGGTTTACATTGAACTGTACACTCATGGGAAACTGCTGCGGATCCGCAGCGTTTTCCGCAGCGTGTGCACATACCTTTAGAATTAGGCTATGTGCACACGGTGCTGATTTGGCTGCGGATTGGCCGCTGCGGATTCGCAGCAGTGTTCCATCAGGTTTACAGTACCATGTAAACATATGAAAAACCAAATCCGCTGTGCCCATGGTGCGGAAAATACCACGCGGGAACGCTGCGTTGTATTTTCCGCAGCATGTCAATTCTTTGTGCGGATTCCGCAGCGTTTTACACCTGTTCCTCAATAGGAATCCGCAGGTGAAATCCGCACAAAAAACACTGGAAATCCGCGGAAAATCCGCAGGTAAAACACAGTGCCTTTTACCCGCAGATTTTTCAAAAATGGTGCGGAAATATCTCACACGAATCCGCAACGTGGGCACATAGCCTTAGGGTTAGGGTTGGAATTAGGGTTGTGGTTAGGGTTAGGGGTGTGTTGGGGTTAGTGTTGTGGTTAGGGGTGTGTTGGGGTTAGGGTTGTGATTAGGATTATGGCTACAGTTGGGATTAGGGTTAGGGGTGTGTTGGGGTTAGTGTTGGAGGTAGAATTGAGGGGTTACCACTGTTTAGGCACATCAGGGGTCTCCAAACGCAACATGGCGCCACCATTGATTCCAGCCAATCTCGTATTCAAAAAGTCAAATGGTGCTCCCTCACTTCCGAGCCCTGACGTGTGCCCAAACAGTGGTTTACCCCCACATATGGGGTACCAGCATACTCAGGACAAACTGCGCAACAATTACTGGGGTCCAATTTCTCCTGTTACCCTTGTGAATCTAAAAAAATGCTTGCTAAAACATAATTTTTGAGGAAAGAAAAATGATTTTTTATTTTCACGGCTCTGCGTTGTAAACGTCTGTGAAGCACTTGGGGGTTCAAAGTGCTCACCACATATCTAGATAAGTTCCTTGGGGGGTCTAGTTTCTAAAATGGGGTCACTTGTGGGGGGTTTCTACTGTTTAGGCACACCAGGGGCTCTGCAAACGCAACGTGACACCCGCAGACCATTCCATCAAAGTCTGCATTTCAAAAGTCACTACTTCCCTTCTGAGCCCCGACGTGTGCCCAAACAGTGGTTTACCCCCACATATGGGGTATCAGCGTACTCAGGAGAAACTGGACAACAACTTTTGGGGTCCAATTTCTCCTGTAACCCTTGGGAAAATAAAAAATTCTGGGCTAAATAATTATTTTTGAGGAAAGAAAACGTATTTATTATTTTCACGGCTCTGCATTATAAACTTCTATGAAGCACTTGGGGGTTCAAAGTGCTCACCACACATCTAGATAAGTTCCTTTCAGGGTCTAGTTTCCAAAATGGGGTCACTTGTGGGGGGTTTCTACTGTTTAGGCACATCAGGGGCTCTGCAAACGCAACGTGACGCCCGCAGAGCATTCCATCAAAGTCTGCATTTCAAAACGTCACTACTTCAATTCCAAGCCCCGGCATGTGCCCAAACAGTAGTTTACCCCCACATATGGGGTATCACCGTACTCAGGAGAAACTGGACAACAAATATTGGGGTCAAATTTCTCCTGTTACCCTTGGGAAAATTAAAAAATTCTGGGCTAAATAATTATTTTTGAGGAAAGAAAACGTATTTATTATTTTCACGGCTCTGCATTATAAACTTCTATGAAGCACTTGGGGGTTCAAAGTGCTCACCACACATCTAGATAAGTTCCTTTGGGGGTCTAGTTTCCAAAATGGGGTCACTTGTGGGGGGTTTCTACTGTTAAGCCACATCAGGGGCTCTGCAAACGCAACGTGACGCCCACAGAGCATTCCATCAAAGTCTGCATTTCAAAACGTCACTACTTCACTTCCGAGCCCCGGCATGTGCCCAAACAGTGATTTACCCCCACATATGGGGTATCAGCGTACTCAGGAGAAACTGGACAACAACTTTTGGGGTCAATTTCTCCTGTTACCCTTGGGAAAATAAAAAATTGCAGGCTAAAAGATCATTTTTGAGAAAATAATTTTTTTTTTTATTTTCATGGCTCTGCGTTATAAACTTCTGTGAAGCACTTGGGGGTTCAAAGTCCTCACCACACATCTAGATTAGTTCCTTTGGGGGTCTAGTTTCTAAAATGGTGTCATTTCTGGGGGATCTCCAATGTTTAGGCACACAGGGGCTCTCCAAACGTGACATGGTGTCCGCTAATGATTGGAGCTAATTTTCCATTTAAAAAGCCAAATGGCGTGCCATCCCTTCCGAGCCCTGCCGTGCGCCCAAACAGTGGTTTACCCCCACATATGGGGTATCAGCGTACTCAGGACAAACTGGACAACAATATTTGGGGTCCAATTTCTCCTATTATCCTTGGCAAAATAGGAAATTCCAGGCTAAAAAATCATTTTTGAGGAAAGAAAAATTATTTTTTATTTTCATGGCTCTGCGTTATAAACTTCTGTGAAGCACCTGGGGGTTTAAAGTGCTCAATATGCATCTAGATAAGTTCCTTGGGGGGTCTAGTTTCCAAAATGGGGTCACTTGTGGGGGAGCTCCAATGTTTAGGCACACAGGGGCTCTCCAAACGCGACATGGTGTCCGCTAACAATTGGAGCTAATTTTCCATTCAAAAAGTCAAATGGCACGCCTTCTCTTCCGAGCCCTGCCGAGTGCCCAAACAGTGGTTTACCCCCACATATGAGGTATCGGCGTACTCGGGAGAAATTGCCCAACAAATTTTATGATCCATTTTATCCTACTGCCCATGTGAAAATGAGAAAATTGAGGCGAAAAGAATTTTTTTGTGAAAAAAAATTACTTTTTCATTTTTACAGATCAATTTGTGAAGCACCTGAGGGTTTAAAGTGCTCACTAGGCATCTAAATTAGTTCCTTGGGGGGTCTAGTTTCCAAAATGGGGTCACTTGTGGGGGAGCGCCAATGTTTAGGCACACAGGAGCTATCCAAACGCGACATGGTGTCCGCTAACGATGGAAATAATTTTTCATTCAAAAAGTCAAATGGCGCTCCTTCCCTTCCGAGCCTTACCATGTGCCCAAACAGTGGTTTACCCCCACATATGAGGTATTGGTGTACTCAGGAGAAATTGCCCAACACATTTTAGGATCCATTTTATCCTGTTGCCCATGTGAAAATGAAAAAATTGAGGCTAAAAGAATTTTTTTGTGAAAAAAAAGTACTTTTTCATTTTTACGGATCAATTTGTGAAGCACCTGGGGGTTCAAAGTGCTCACTATGCATCTAGATAAGTTCCTTGGGGCGTCTAGTTTCCAAAATGGGGTCACTTGTGGGGGAGCTCCAATTTTTAGGCACACGGGGGCTCTCCAAACGTGACATGGTGTCCGCTAAAGAGTGGAGCCAATTTTTGATTCAAAAAGTCAAATGGCGCTCCTTCCCTTCCAAGCCCTGCCGTGCGCCAAAACAGTGGTTTACCCCCACATATGAGGTATCAGCGTACTCAGGACAAATTGGACAACAACGTTCGTGGTTCAGTTTCTCCTTTTACCATTGGGAAAATAAAAAAATTGTTGCTAAAAGATAATTTTTGTGACTAAAAAGTTAAATGTTCATTTTTTCCTTCCATGTTGCTTCTGCTGCTGTGAAGCACCTGAAGGGTTAATAAACTTCTTGAATGTGGTTTTGAGTACCTTGAGGGGTGCAGTTTTTAGAATGGTGTCACTTTTGGGTATTTTCAGCCATATAGACCCCTCAAACTGACTTCAAATGTGAGGTGGTCCCTAAAAAAAATGGTTTTGTAAATTTCGTTGTAAAAATGACAAATCGCTGGTCGAATTTTAACCCTTATAACTTCCTAACAAAAAAAAATTTTGTTTCCAAAATTGTGCTGATGTAAAGTAAACATGTGGGAAATGTTATTTATTAACTATTTTGTGTCACATATCTCTCTGGTTTAACAGAATAAAAATTCAAAATGTGAAAATTGCGAAATTTTCAAAATTTTCGCCAAATTTCCGTGTTTATCACAAATAAATGCAGAATTTATTGACCTAAATTTACCACTAACATGAAGCCCAATATGTCACGAAAAAACAATCTCAGAACCGCTAGGATCCGTTGAAGCGTTCCTGAGTTATTACCTCATAAAGGGACACTGGTCAGAATTGCAAAAAACGGCAAGGTCTTTAAGGTCAAAATAGGCTGGGTCTTGAAGGGGTTAAATATACTGTCCTCTCTTTGGCGGTGTATATAACTGGCACTGACGAAATCATAATGGCGAAAAATCAGCAATATAGTTGGAGGCTAAGGAAATAGGTTTGAAATTGTTATTTCTAGTGTTTCCACAGTAGAAATAATCTGGTCCTTGTCCAGACCCAGACATGTTTAGTGTGAGAGTGTAGATTACAACAAGTGACTTATATCTGGAACCCACTTTAAAATGGGAACCCTCTGGACATCTCTTAAGAATTTTTTTTATGTAAGCGATGTGTGTTAATTCCTTAAAGCACTAATCGCCCAATTTACCTTGTCTTGAGGTTTTTCGAGGGAATTAAACCAGTTTTTTTTTAAAGCGCTTAGACTGGTTAAAAGAATACTCACCTGCAAAGATACTTCACAGCTTTCTGAAAGGGTGAGGCAGGCCCCCACTGTAGACAGTGATTGTCCTAGTTATTACTTTCTGCCATTTTTCATGTGTCGAGATGAGAAAGGGAAGCATAGACCAGCATAGACCATCAGAATATGAGATACGTGGGATCAGTAAAGGCGAGTATTCCTTTTTTTAACCTTTTTTTAACCAGTCTGTGCCTTTCATAATTAGTATTTATTTGCCTTGAACGTAGGCATCCTGACTAAGGGCTTGAGCACATGGCCGTATTTTCAGTTCAAGTGTGATCCCACAAAACATCAGATTTCACTGGGACAAATGTTATTATATGGTCCACATGTCACATTTTTCTATCAGTCTTGGTAAAAAAAATTGCTGCATGATCGAGTTTGAGTCTGTATTCGGATTGCACTCAACCATGCATTTCAATGAGTCCATGGAAATCATTAGACTGCACTCAGACGCCATCAATTTTCACAGACTGACAGAATGGAGAAGATTGAGGCATTTTTTTTTCTCCATCTTCTCATCCGAGGAAATGGTATCACACATGAACAGAGTTTGATCACAGTGTGATTTGCATAATTGACCCAATGAGAGAATATACATTCTGCTCCAAGCCTAATACAGACCTATAAAATGCACCAGCATTACAGACATGCAAAAGTCGCCTAACAAATATTTTATCTGAAAATTTGGAGGGAAATACAGAGAGTAAAGTGTGGGAAATTTGCTTGTCTGAGCAATGATATATTGCAAATTCATGTTTTAGTGCAATCTAATTGTTTTTTTATTTGCAAAAAATAAATGGAGCACTGCAAGTCTTGTGGTATCTAGTAGAGAGTCATGTCATAATTCCCCTTCCATCAATTCACTTAGATTTTGTTTAATTTAAAGACGTTTGAAGAACAGCAAAGCATCCACAGATGGGCTCCGCTATCTCTTCCGAGGCCGGATAAACACAGAAGTGATGGAGGTTGAAAATGTTGATGATGGAACAGGTGTGTATATAAATAATCCTCGTAAAGTGACTGTCAGCGCCGGCAAACCAACGATTTCCCACTGTGCAAGCTGGCAAGTGAATACAGTAGAGAAATCATGCCATGTCCAAATTAGCTCTCTCCATGCAGAGTGATGGCTCTCACACCACAGATTTACCACTAGGCATTATGTATATGCATTTCTCAGACACAAATATTCCTAAATACTTATCGGGATATTCATCTGAATGTGATAACTACTTATTTCAGCTGTTAGAAATGAGTTATTCATGTTTGAAATAAAAAATAAGGAAATTCACATTACTGATCCTCCAACGCTCCTCTTTCAGCCAAACATGTTAACGCTACAATGGTCACATGTCTGTAAGGGCAAAAGAGAACGTAAAGAGCTGGAATTTGGGGGTCCCAGGCTGTGTGCACACGGTGCATTTTTTATGCGTTTTTGCAGAGTTTTTTTCCGCACGTAAATGGGTCAAAAACGCTATGGAATCCTTAAGCAAGCTAAATCAATGAGAATCCTGAAGTGCTGTGCACATGAACAGTAACTTTCCTCTGAGTATTTGCAGTGCATTTTTTTCTGCAGCATGTCAATTCTTTGTGTGTTTCTGCAGCGCTTTTCACCCATTGACTTCAATTGAGTCAGTCAAATCCGCAGCAAAAATGCAGGTATAAAAATGTTTGTGGATCTGCTGAGTTTTGTTTGTATTTTCCCGTACTTACTATGGTGTCTCCCATGCTGTTATCTGTGTGACAGAAGGGGAACATTGGTGCAGAGGTTCTTATCGGCGGTAATGTTACATCCGGTAAGACTGTCAGTCAGAGCACTGCAGGGATATTTTATACAATATCACTATGGTGTTAGTAATGGATAGGTGTCTTATAGACACCTCTTCATTACTAACCTGTGTGGGCTTGATGTCACCTGACTATACAACGTTGACATCAACCCCACAAATATGAACCCTACTTGCCACCGCTACAGGGCAAGTGGGAAGAGCGAGCCTAAGTGCCCGAATTTGCACATTTTGTAGGTGCGCCTTTTCTGGGGTGACTGAGAGCTGATGTTTTTAGTCTGGGAAGGAGCCAATATACATGACCCCTTTCTAGGCTATTAATAGCAGCCCACAGCTGTCTGCCTAGCCTTTGCTAGTTAGATTTTATAGGGGGACCCTATGTCAATTTTTTTTTCTGGGGTCACCTTGTAAACTAGTCAGTAAAGGCTAAGCAAACAGCTGTGATCTGATATTAATAGCCTGGGAGCCTTTATGGCTATTGGTTCCTTCCAAGAATATTAACATCAGCCCTCAGCTGTCGGCTTTCCTTTTGCTGGTTATTAAAATTATGCGGGAGCCACGCAATTTATTTTCCATTTTTTTCTTTAAAATTAACAGTTTTTGTTTGGTTACAGCCTATGTACATTCATTCTGGTCCTACATAGGCTGGTGACAATATTTGTGTAGGTTTACAAAAACGCATGGAAAAACGCATGCAAAAAATGCATGCAAAAAAGCTGCAAAAGCGCACCAAAAATGCGTGTTTTTGCTGCAGCATTTTCCCTGCCAAGAGATGCAGAAACCTTGCAGAAATTTCTGCAAGCAAATACTCAACATGTGCACTTAGCTGCTGGGTAGTTTTTTTTAAATATTAAATGAGTACATTTGGAGAACAAACACATTAGGCTACATTCCCACAATGAGTTTTAGTAGAGTTTTTGATGTTACACGTTTTCTGCACAATTTATGCACCTATGATGTAAATTAGATTTCTTGTGTTTTTCATTGCATTTTTTTATGCGTTTTTGTGTGTATTCACCACATTTTTGACGCTGCGGTTTTTTGTCTCCTGTTGGTGTGTCTTCTTTTAAGTAAAGCTGCTTTTATTTTATACCTCCTGGTATTTGGCTTTGACAAAACTATATTCATATAGTCATGTGTGATTACATATGTTTCTTGATGCTTTTCCACTACGGAAATGTAATAACGCATGTGCATTTTGTACCTTCGGAATTCACACATCTAATGCAAATCTATGGGAAAAATCTGCACATATAACTCAGCGGTAAAGCAAGAGAAATTGACTTATTTGAAACATACACTGCTGGTCAGTTTATGTTGAGTAAAAAAAAAAGCACAATGGCCACGAGATCTCTAAAAATCTCATCCGCTTTGCTGGAACTCTTAGACACTGCGTTTTGTATTGCAACAAAAATATGCAGACTAAGAAGCACACGACCTTAGTTAGACCACTTAATAAGAGTTTTGTGCACTGTGTAATAGATTTGGCACATCTTTTTAGATACTTTTTTCCCTACAAGCTAACACAGGATTATAAATTGTTAGAATATGAAGATGGTAATAAACGATGAAGCAAGAAATAGTTTGGTGGTTGGCACTACCAAAGCTGCATTTAACTGCAGTTATCTCATGTCCTGTAGATATAAGTAGGGGTTCTTAATATATTCATGGCATCCTGAATTAAAAAAGTCTAAGGCCTCCTTCACACGTCTTTGTTTCCAGTATGTGTGTAAAAAATTTTTTCACAGATATCACACGTACCTATTATAACCTATGGGGCTGCTCACGTCTATGCTTTTACACGGACCATATGTCTATGCAAAACACACATAGACATGTCCTTTTTTCCGGCAGCATGGAGGACAAGGGCCAATACAAGTGAATGGGTCCCTGAAAGACACGTACAGCACACGGATTGCATACATGTGCCATCCATGCTCTGTCCATGTGCTGTACTTGTTTAACATTGCAATGTATAGGAGAAGCTTTGGAATTTAATTCTTTCTTTAACCATTCTGTAAAAAACACTAATGGTAAACACGGACAGACGGATGTCACACCGATGGAATGCACCAATGGCACTGCTACCGGTTTGTCACGTATATGTTTTATACAGACGTGTGAAGGAGGTCTAACTAAAAGCTCCTTTTCATTTTTATTCCCTTTGCTAGGTATCATGTATGTAAGCGTCATGACGGTAGTAACATACTCACCGGTTGTCATCTTCTCCCAGTTTCAGCAACATTCCGGTTGGCTCCAGCATCGTGTGGAGATGCAGTTACTCAATGTTTGAGTGTTTACATCGAATGAGGGTTATGCAATGTTTTATTTTAACACTATTCTATGGGGCAGTGAGAAAAAAATGGCTGCATGTTAGAGGTGGCTCCACAAATCGGATTATGCGCACAAACTCAAGTCTGTAGGTTCATATAACCCATCGGACTGCACTCTCATGCCATCTAAGTACAGTCCGATTTATGCCAACACAGACAATGGAAAAGATGGAGAAATTAAATTCTCTGTCTTCTCCGCACCTGCGATCAGATTCTCGCATGTGAGACAATCAGATCACAGAAAACTGACACTCTGATCGGAGTTTGAGCCTCGTGTCATTATCGATGTGATTCTCTCGAGTGAGGGAGCCCCAAGTCTGAAACTCAGAATGAAGCACTGTAGCCTCATAGTGAGTCTCATAGACTTGTATTTAGAAAATTCAGAAATTGATCTCTGCACCACACATGTTAATTTGGCAGGTCACAAATGCAGTGATGTGGTGCCGCAACAGTCCGGAGCGCCACTGAAGAGACGAAGATGAAACTGGAGAGTATGTTACAATTTTACAAAAATATTACTGAGGTCGGGCCTTAAACCACAACAATACTCAAAAAAAGGAAAGAAAAAGTTAGATAAAAATAAGTAAATACATTCTAGTAAAACATAGCATTTTTTTAGCCTAATACACAATGCGTTAGATACACCTTGATGCAGAATACTATTTTGCTTAATTGCTCATATTTGGAAGTAAAAATCAATTTTGCAATTGCATTCGATTAAAAATAGTGCATTATTTATTTCTATAGCACCAGCTTTGCACTATCTATTCCTAGTTGCAGAATGAATTAACTGCAAATCATCAGTGAGCTCGACCTGATCCTTTGCCAGGAGAGTTTGCAACTCTTAGGGCCCCTTTCCACTTGTGTGAGAAAAAAACGGTCCGATTTACGGACCGAAAAAACGGATGTAACGTGTGCGATTGTCATGCGAGTGTCATGCGAGTGTAATGCGATTTTTAATCGCATCATCCGTTTTTACATCCGTATGACATCCGTTTTTTTCTCTGCAAATATCTTTATACAGTCATTTACAGGACTATTTACAGTGTTCTGTGCCACAGAATGGTAAGGTATCCGTAAAAAACGGATGGAATACGGATGGTCCGTATTCCATGCGTTTTTTTTCTCGCACCCATTGACTTGCATTGGCGAGTCTCGTCCGAGAATCTCAGCAATACGCAGCATGCTGCGATTTTTTTCTCAGCCGACACAGATTTTTCTCAGTCCGATTTCGGCTGGGAAAAAAATCGCAAATGGAATGTCACCTATTGAAAAACATTGGTCCGAGTGCAATCCGATTTTTTATCGGATTGCACTCGTCCGTTTTTCTCACAAGTGGAAAGGGGCCCTTATATACATCTTTTTCTGAGCTTTTCTCAGATGGTTTATGAACACAGCTCAAATCAAAGTTAAATGTGCAGGAAAGTAAAGTAGCTGAAAAAAAAGCAAATATTTTAATATTTTTAATGAAACTCAATTGCAAAAATGATTTTTAGACCCCGATACATGCATTTAAGTTAACAAAAGAGATGAACAACCCTTTTAACACAATTTAGAGTTTTGTGCAAGTAAGTAAATTATCTATTTGCACATTATATAAAAGTGACGTGAATTTTATTGCTTTTCTAATTGTACATAACATTACCCTGGAAATAAACACATTTTCCTCACTGATGCAAATCAGTTCTAGCAAAGCATTGGGTAGCTGATTTGATAAACAGAGACATTTATTAATTACTGTATTTACGGTGCACAATTTATATCACTTTATGCAGCTGCTAGCACGTCACACATTTATTGATACATTAATAATTGGAAATATGGCTCCTCTGTTACTTTATTAAGTTTTTATTGCTTCGGGAGCTTCATCTGTAATACAAATTGCATATTGATGCTTTTAAATGAGCAAATAAATTGCATTACGTGCTACACAAAGGATTACAGCTGCCTTGATGGAAGCTGTATAAATGGTCTTACACGCTGACATGCGGTCACTTTTCCATTACATTCTCCTTAATCCCCACCACTTCATTTCCTATTATTACAGCAGGTGGAGGTCAGAGGATATAATGGATAAAGCTATATTTTTGGGAAAAATAATTAACACTAATGTCACTGATACCATGTTGTATCACAATGTGCTGAAATCAATTCTAATATTTATCCTTCACATAGACTTTGGTCATTGTCCAGTGACTATCAATTTTTTGCTGTAATTTTTCAGTTTTAGATTCTTTGCAGTTAGCAAAAGTACTAAAATAAAATGGACACTTAAGAATAGGGTCTTCTTTTTTTTTTTGACCCAAAAATCACTTTTGACTGTGCTGGGCATTGACATTTTAGTAAATGGGACTTATAACCATCCATCAGTTCAAAGAAAGTTTCCATGGTCAGGCTTGGAGCTGGCTACTCTGCTGAGTCTAAGGGGTGCACTGTTTTTTACTCCTTAACCACTTTACAATATACTAGTCATTTCTGCAGGGGGCTCTTAGGTTACAGCTGCAAAGTAGCTGTTGACCGGCAAAGAGAAGTGAGGGAAAAAGCAAACAAACCAAGGAATTAGTGACACTGAATAGAAGTAGATTAAAAAAACATAGTCATTGATAGTTGGGTGAGAATCCAGAAAGCTAGGATGAATAATTGGACATAGAGTAGTCAGACAGGTGTTAACACATATGCGGAGGCAACAGTGCAGACAATGAAACCAACAACTATTTATTTAACACCATTAAATCGGTGCCTGTAGAACAATATCAGAAAATAGCGCAAATTGTGAAAAATTAAACAAGTTATGTTATAAGGAGAATACTGTCATTCAAATTTGCAGGATATTGACACAATGCCTTTGGCACAATATCATTCTACAGGGCAGGCAATTTATATGGATACACCTAAATAAAATGGGAATGGTTGGTGATATCAACTTTCTGTCTGTGGCACATTAGTATATGGGAGGGGGAAAACATTTCAAGATGGGTGGTGACCATGGCGGCCATTTCGAAGTCAATGAATACTGGAAGCTTGTGCTATCATTTCTTCGGCGGTGTTGCTATCAGTGTGTCAAGAGTGGGAGAAGTGGGTTGCATTGACAATCCAACACAATGGGCAGCACTTTGAATACATTTTATAAGTGGTCATAAACTTGTAAATAACTAATGAAAGAATAACGTTACGTTAAAACCAACCACACCATCGTTTTTCTTGTGAAATTCTCAATAGGTTTGATGTGTCACATGACCCTCTTAACATTGGAAAAAATAAAGTTGGATCCAATATGGCCGACTTCAAAATGGCCTCCATGGTCACCAACCATCTTGAAAAGTTTTCCCCCTCCCATATACTAATGTGCCACAAACAGGAAGTTAATATCACCAATAATTCCCATTTTATTTAGGTGTATCCATATAAATGGCCCACCCTGTAGTATCAATATCAAACAACTGTTATCGACAGTGAGGTCTTAGTCTTAATACTGAAGCCAAAAGGGCGTCACTATCGCTACCGGGCTCGTAACTGTGGTCATTCTCTAGGCAGAGCAGAACATCACACAGACCCTAATGGGGGGGGGTGATGATACTGCTCACCAGGCTATAAATCCCAGATTGTTGGGTTTCTCTGCACAATCGGCACTCTGGCCTTCGTTCTCTGAAGCATGTTCCCAGTTCCCACTTTTTATTGTGTAAGTTATGGCTCACATGAAGACCCCCCACTGTGGTCTAGTCGCCTCTCTCTCAGTTCTCATTCTAATCAGCTTTCCCAGCTCTGGTCTCTCTTGGGTCTTCACCCGGGTCTGGACTATCTTGGGTCTTCACCCGGGTCTAGTCTCTCTATTTGTTTAATTGGGTCTGGTCTCATAATGGCAGCTATAAGCCAACTCCGCTACTCACATGACCATGTTGCTACAGGCCCAGGTGCTGACTCCTTCCCTACTTTGTCCTCCTGGCCCTTTTATAACTATTAACTGTGCCACAGCTGTCTCCTGACCTGGTGTCTCCTCCAATCACTCCCCCAAGTGAGATTTGACGTGCATAATTTTCTGATGTATGCGCCTACTGGAGGCAGACACCCAGACGCAGTCTACTATGTCTTGGTGTCCGCAACGTGTAGATGTACATGCCAGAAAATTATACACTTAAGAGCCCACATTTGCTCTGTCGGCACCACTATAGTCTATGGCTCCATCGGCCCATATGTCTGAATTCCATTTTGTGGGAGTATGGACTTAGACCCGGCGGGACCACTCAATGGGTGGAAAAACGCAATGTGAAAGTACCCTTACACAGACAAAGGTCAAGCCACAGCAGGGGCTAATTTATTCCATAAGAATCATCAGGCAGAAAGTATGGTTAGAACAGTAAAATACCAATCTAATAATTGCACATGGGTAATAGTAGTATTAGTAGAAGTTTACAATAGCTGAAAGAGTTATTACCAGTATTAATCCTTTTTTAAGTAAAGCTACCATATAGGGGTAGATGATACATCACTATAAACAATCTTAAACAAGTATTTACCAAAAATGAATGTCCTCAAAGTAAAAAAAATGAAGTACATAATCAGTGTTAAAACATAGTTTATTTGCCAAAATATATAAAATCCATTAAAATTAGAAAGGTGCTAGGAAAGAAAAAAGGGAACATGTTCCAAGGTATGCCATACATATAGTGGCAGTTCACAGTTTACTATCAAAACAGTTAAGGAAGCAGTAAAGGTATTATCTATATAGATCCCTGTAATAAAGTGCCAACAATAAGGTGCATCTATAGTCCTGTGATCAAGACAATAGCTACGGTAAGTCCTATCCATTCAACTGAACTAACAGAGCTGACAGGCAATAAATGTGTTACTTATGTTGATCCCTATAGTAAAGTGCCATCAGTAAGATGCATCTATAGTACTGTGATCAAGACAAGGGGTAAGTAAACCTAATATGTACACTTTATTACCTGTTAGGCTGAACCTCTGGGCACACATTGGAGTCCTTCTGCCCCGACGCACGTTGCGCTCCTCTTCTTTAGGTGGCCTCTCTGAGAGCTGGAACTGCACAGGTGTGAGTGGTGCCATCTTGGAGGTTGATTTTTTTTCTTCTCCAGCAAGATGGCACAGCTGGCGCCTGTGCAATAGCAGCTATCATATGTCTATACACACTGGTAGCTGCTACTGCGCAGGCGTGGCGAGCGACATTTTAAAATGTATTTATTTTTTTGTACATGCTCAATAACATGAAGAATAGTTATTACTAGGACACTAAACATGCAATTATGCTGCAGCGCAGGTGCCATGGCTGGCGCATGCCTGCTATTGCGTTTTATTTTTTTTCAGTATGTACAGGTATTCATTATGTAAACTAGTGGGCAGGTCAGTGAGGGATCAGTGACCTGTCAGCAGTCTGCATTATGAATACCTAATCAGGGCAACAGATAAGTCCCCCCCTCCAGGCCGCCCCGGAGCGCAAGCATATCATTAACACAAAACTAAAAATAAACATTACACAACAACCACAAGACGGATTTCATCACCAGGTATCATTTTAATCATTATAACGGCGCCGACCTGACACTGTCTATAGGTTACTGTGCACATCCTGCTGACAGGTTCCCTTTAAGCGGTGAAAAAAAAATCCAAAATTTGTATGAAAAGTATTTTTGCGTTTGTCTCCATTTTTTGAGACCCATAACGTTCTCATTTTTTGTGATCTGGGGCTAGGTGAAGGCTTTTTTGGGGGATACCAAGCTGACATTTTTATTGATATCATTTTTGGGTAGATTCGATGTTTTGATCGCCTGTTATTGAATTTTATTGTAATTTTGCTGCAACCGAAAAAAATGTAATTCTGGCTTCTTGATATTTTTTATGCCACTTACCACTCGGATTAATTTATTTTATATTTTGATAGACGGAACATTTCTGAATGTGGTGATACAATATATGTGTTTTTTAATTGCTTTATTTTCAATGGGTCAAAGGGGGCAAATTTGGATTTTTGTGGGTTTTTTAGTATTTTTTTAAACTTTATTTTTTTTTTACATTATTTGATAGTCCCCTTAAGAGACTTAAAGCAGCGATCATCCGATCTCCTGTGTTATGTACAGTGGGTACGGAAAGTATTCAGACCCCTTTAAATTTTTCATTCTTTGTTTCATTGCAGCCACTCTGCACCCCGTCTTGACTGAAAAAACTGAAATGTAATAATTTAAAGGGGTCTGAATACTTTCTGTACCCACTGTATAGCAGAATTTATGATCTCCTGTGAATGTCGGCCATGGGCCAATGTTCACAGGAGTAATGACAGGCACTTCTGCAGACTCCCAGTTGTCATGACAACCCACATGCAGGAGAGTATGCCACCAAAATAAATGAAGTTTTCGACTACTTTAACATTATGCTCCTTCACCTTAATGCGGGAATGGTTTTTCTGGAGTAGGTTGGTACATAACCAAGGTCTTTCCAGTATTGATAACAGACCGAAGTTGTCGCAAGCTCTTCACGTAGCACAGAGGTTTTAAGATTTCAAAGCAATGTACCCTTTACATGGCACGGATTCATATACTCATGACAAAGGATCCCCTGCTGCCACCACTAAAATTATAGTTGTCATCATGTACAACTTTTGTTTTTTGTTGTGTTTTAATAGTGCATTCAGGATTATAGGTGTAGTATGTGACAATCATACAGTTGGCACATTTTAGTAGTAATATTACTTTGTTTTTCTCCACCTAAGCATAATGCATATCAGCAGGAACAGTAGTCATTCTGACATCCCCCCTACACATTATGTCAGGAAAGAGGATTGGCAGAAAGCTGTCAATCAATCGATTGTTCAATCAACAGCTATCTCATGTACAGTCCAAATGTCACAATGCCAAGTTAATTCCAAATGTGTAAACCTGCTAAATCTGCAGGGGGTTGAATACTACTTGTAGGCACTGTATATATATATTATGTGTGTATATATCGAAATGGAAGAATACATTTTGCTGTTCATTTTATACAATTCTTGGTATGTTTTACACCAAGTACTGAAAATGTTGCCTGCTGTATCGTGCCCTCTTTCCACTCGTCATGTCTTAATGAAATCCTGAGTGTACTATTGTGTTCATTGGATTTACATATTTGTCCCTTTTAGCTGATTTCCATAGCAGTGGTAACCTTGTCGTCAATGGCTGGAAAATACACAACACAGCAAAAAACAAGTGGTTTGTCTGTATGGCAAAGACACCTGAGGAAAAGCAAGAGTGGCTTGAAGCGATCCTGAAAGAAAGGGAGAGGAGAAAAAGTGAGTACAGGCCTCAATAGGATCTTACTACCTTATTAATCCAATTGTGGATTTCACTTAAAAAGCAAATTACTAATCTCACTAAATCTGCACTGTGTGAACATTTCCTTACTGACCTAATGTTTCTCACAGATGAAAGTTTCTTACAATTGGAACAATATTTAAAGGGGTTTTCTCATGAACAAAAGTTAATTTTAATGAATAGTTCTTGGAATAATAACAATTTCCATAATTGGATGTGTTTAAATAAAATGTTCCTGTGCTGAGATAATCTTATAAATGTGCCCTTGCTGCGTACTGTGTAATGGCCGTGTCTGACCATACCACAGCTCCTGGGCAGGTGAGGAAGCAAAAGAGTATACAGACATTACTGTATGGGATCACAAATTATTCTTTCTTTTAAGTAAAAGATTGTTTAAAGACAGGAAGGGAAATGTTCTACCTCACAAAAAGAATCAGCTGCGATCCCGTATTGTAATATCTGTATACTCTTTTTTGCTTTCTCCCCCCCCACCCAGGAGCTGTGGTGTGATCAGACCATGTTCCTGTACAGTCAGACACAGCCATTACACAGTACACAGCAGGGGCACATGTATAAGATTATCTCAGCACAGGAACATTTTATTTAAACACATCAAATTGTGGAAATTATTATTATTCCAAGATCTATTGATTAAAATGAACTTTTGTTTGTAGGAAAACCTCATTAAGTGACAATAAAATGCGTCAGCCTGGAGCTTACAGAACAATTGTCTCCCCTGCAAGGTATGGGTGAAAACTTGCTGATCACTGTTAATTCCACCATTCCTAATAATGGGGTCTGAAGTTCCCTATTGGAATGGAGCAATGGTTCCACTCCTGTTGCACCAATTCATTTATTGTCTATGGGTGTGTTGTAGAGAACTAGTCCTAAAACAATGAATTGAGCTTGATGCAAAATCATCACTCCATTCAAACAGGGTACTCAGTAGCCATATTTTTTGATTAGTCCAATGGGTAGGTGATAACTTCCTCTTATGGTGTAACCTTTTTAATGTGAAAATGTGTATTAACCCCTTTCCGACATCGGGCATAATAGTACACTGATGTCGGACTGCCTCCCTTTGATGTTGGCTCTGGCGCTGAGCCTACATCTTTTCTGGCACTTGTCAGCTGTTTTGAACAGCTGACATGTGCCTCTAACAGCCGCGATCCACCCGCAAAAGTTAACTAGCTAAATGCCGCTGTCAAACTCTGACAGTTGCATTTAACACATGCTTCTGGCAAGCGCACTGGAAATCTGTGTAAGGCCACTGTTAGTGTGGGAAGTCTTCGGTCTGTCTGTATTGCTTCTTTTTCTAGTCCCTAGATAGAAACAAGAACATCAGTTGGGTGTTTTAGCATCGTAGTTGAGTGGTCACATGCATAATATATCCAACAATATGCACTAAATCATTGTGAGCAACAGTTTCCTGATGTAAAGAATATGGAGCTGAAATGAAAGTCTAGAACCATGCTCGCTCGGTTTGACATGTTTCTTCTGTGTTCCTGTAATCCCTATTTAAGTGTTGTTTTTAACTTTGTGCTTCATTTAGCACAGGATGTCATATGAGTCATTGCTAAAAAAGCTTCTTGTAAATAGCATAACACTTGTAAACAGTCTCCGCAAATTAGGTATGTCTTATTTGAGATCAGATCATTCCACCTACTGTATTCAACATTGTTAAACTTCCATTGGGTGTAGTGGTCAATAAACAACATCCATGACAACCTAAACAATGGATATCATATTCGGTAAAATTCCACTAGATGCATTGTGTAGTCATGTGCCATCTAAATCTTGTTGCTGGCTCCAAATCGTAGAGATACTTTTAATACTTTAACTCCCTCCTCCGCCCCCCTCTTCCCCCTCCAACATCCCTCATCTCTGCTGAGGACTTTGCAACACACTTTAAAAATAAGATCAACCAAACAAGGCAAGTCTTCATTGTTCAGCCACCACAGCCCCTTTGTATACCAGACCAATGCCCAATCCCCATAGCCTCCCTATCCAACATCTCTGAAGGGGAGCTTAATTGTCTTCTCTCCAAATCGCACCTCACCACCTGTGCAATGGACCCCATCCCATCCCACCTCCTCCCCAACCTCACCGCCACTCTTATCCCATCCCTAACCCACCTCTTCAACCTACCACTAACTTCTGGCACCTTCCCTTCTGCTTTCAAACATGCCACAATCACGCCTATCCTTAAAAAGCCAACCCTCGATCCAACTGCTATGTCCAGCTATCGCCCAATATCGCTGCTCCCATTCGCTTCCAAACTCCTGGAGGAGCACATCCACACTGAATTTTCCTCCCACCTCTCATCTAAATTGCTCTATGACAATCTACAATCCGGTTTCCGCCCCATCACTCAACTAAGACAGCCCTGACCAAAATTACTAATGACCTACTTACAGCCAAAGCGAAGGGACAATACTCTTTACTCCTCCTTCTAGACCTGTCATCTGCTTTCGACCTCACCCTATATGCTGATGACTCTCAGATCTACCTCTCTGGCCCAGACGTCACCTCTCCGCTCTCCAGAATCCTGGAGTGTCCATCAGCCATATCCTCCTTCTTCTCCTCTCGCTTCCTCAAACTCAATGTGGACAAATCTGAACTCATCATCTTTTCTCCATCTCATAGATCTTCCTTACCTGACCTATCTATCGCAATAAACGACATCCCGCTTTCTCCGTACCAGAAGTCCGCTGCCTCGGAGTAACCCTTGACCCTGCCCTGTCCTTCAAATCACACGTACAAGCTCTTTCCACCTCCTGCCACCTCCAGCTCAAAAATATCTCCAGAATCCGTCCTTTCCTCAACCGTCAATCTACTAAAATGCTTGTGTATGCCCTCATCTTCTCCCGCCTCGACTACTGCAACATCTTTTTCTGTGGCCTCCCTGCTAACACCCTTGCACCTCTCCAGTCCATCCTTAACTCTGCTGCCTGACTAATTAATCTCCCTCCGCGCTACTCCTCTGCTTCCCCCTCTGCAAATCTCTTCATTGGCTCACATTCCCTCAGCATATCCAGTTCAAATTACTAATACTTACCTACAAAGCCATCCATAACCTGTCTCCTCCATATATCTCTGAACTAATCTCTCGATATCTTCACTCATGCAATCTCCGATCCTCCCAAGACCTCCTTCTCTCCTCCACACTTATTGGCTCCTCACCCAACCGCCTCCAAGACTTCTCCCGAATATCCCCCATCCTCTGGAATTCTTTGCCCCAACACATCCGACTATCAACCACATTCGGATCCTTCAGACGGAACCTGAAAACCAACCTCTTCAGGAAACCTTACAGCCTGCACTGACCCTGCTGCCTCCTCACCACTACAGTAACTACGGCCTCACCAACACCGGAGCTCCTGCAACCCTCGACCTACTGTCTCCTTCCGCACCATCCTGTAGAATGTAAGCCCACAAGAGCAGGGTCCTTGCCTCTCTGTATCAGTCTGTAATTGTTAGCTTGCTTACTGTAAGTGATATCTGTAATTTTTATATAACCCCTTCTCATGTACAGCACCATGGAATCAATGGTGCTATATAAATAAATAATAGTAATAATAATACTTTATGTGCTGCTCTACTTCGTAATCATATTCAAAAGTTGTGAGAACATCTAAGCAATGAATTCAAGAAATTAGTAGAACCTCTAGGAATATCATTCTTCTGAGCCAAACCTATGGTGCTTTTTGACTCAACTCGAGACAAAATGATCAGACAGATGAAAGCCCAGCATGTCCTATCCTTTTTCTACCACTCACCCTATATAAATTGTTGGACGATTCACCTTGCTAAGAAATTGAAAGAATGCAAACTACTATCATATATGATAACACCTATAACGTTCTCATTCAGACATTTAAAGGTAATCTTCACCTAAACTAAGTAATACAAATGATTGAAAAATATGATCACAGCAGCCTTTATTAATTATGACATGTATGAAAACACACCATTAGTTTCCTGATGTGATCTTGGATGGCCCATTAACACTGGACAGTACCGGATACAACAATCCCCAGTTGTTCTAACTCAGGGAGAAAACTGTCATGGTACTGCCCATACCATAATATGCTGTTCCCCAGGAACCATCCCAGTGGGAACTAACCATCATTAGTAATGAAGGGTCATGCTACCTCCGATGTGACCCTGACCCCATTGACCAAGGCTGTCCCTGACCTTTGCTCTTCTGACTGCTATGACATAATCGTAACAAAGACAAATCCTTCGCACCATCAAAACTCGTACAAAACCAACTAACATAAAGGAGGGGCTGGTGAAAAGGATGCTCACAGGTCCTGGATCCTGAATGACAGCCGTTGGTCCATGGGTCCTTCTCTTCTTTTTTTTAGGGTTACCTAAGAAACTCCACATTCCCATAACAAATTACCCGATCCTGACCTACTGCAGCCCCATGTGACCTATCCTCTAACCCCTGCCCTCTAATTAAACATCTGGACATGCAAAACCAACAGTTAACCCTTACCTAGCCTTCTACTTCCAAACGCCTGTCATGTCCAGGCTTACACTAGCTGCGCCCGTTCCAGCCCTATTTAACCAACTGAGCCAGACAGCCAGTCCCCATCACATGCCAAGAGGGAAAGCTCTCAGAATAGGTAAGAAGAAATACAAAAGTAGAACCACCAGGATTGTAAGAGGGGGCTGAGATAGAGAAATTTATGTTCATTTCATAACTAAGGCATCTAAGTAGGTTCAATTAATTAAATTTTGTATAATGACATGTTCTCGAACATTCCCTTTGATGAGGGTTTGCCTTAATAACAAGTGCAGTATCTTTTTCATATTAGATGCATCAATTCTCATGTTTCATGTCTAATCCAATATAGAGAATATAAAGTATAGCGTTAGGAAGTGGCCGAAACTCCAAATTACACTACCGCATACATATTGTGTGCTGCCATTAAAAGATGCATTTCTATCAAAATTGTTATCCTCTTAATATAATGCAGACATCATATTATATACAGTAGTACTGTGTACTTACAATTGCCAGTTAATTATTCTCTATTCCATCAAGTCTATGATATCACGTGATTAAAAATAGATTAGATAAATCCTTCTTAGCGCTATGTAGAAACAGGAGGTAAATTTTCCCTGCACGGGTCATCACTGCAAAAGTCCTTGGCAGGGGGAGAAGGGAGCAGCTGGGTCAAGAGTTGTAGAGGGGGATGACTCGTGCAGGAAAAGAAACTTCCTGTTTCTTCATGGAGCAGAGAAAAGAGGAGAATTAACTGGGTAGAAGGGCAAAATGAGCAATTGTAAATATACAGTGCAATATGGCATGATGATTTCAATGTATTAAGAGGATAAAAATGTTGATGGGAGTAGTTCTTCTTTATGAATCTTTCTGCAAGAACTTTACGTACATTGCGCCTTTTTTTTTCCAAAGTAAGATGTTGAGTATAGTGAAATAGACTGTATTCGGTCATCGAGTTACTCACATAAATGCACTAATTTAGAAAACGTAATAATTCTAAAAAAAAGTGTTTCTGATTGCCACAGGTTTAACACTAGGTATGGAACAGGATACATGGATGATGATATCAGAACAAGGAGAAAAACTTTATAAAATGATGTGCAAACACGGAAACCTAATCAAAGACAGAAAAAAGAAACTTACAACGATCCCAAAGTGTTTTCTTGGCAGGTAACCATGTAACAATTTATCACAACCCCTTTTGCTATGCCTTCTTGTTATATATTATTTTTATTATGTAATTGTGTTTACATAACAAAAAAAGAGGCTTTCCATTTAATGTAAAAAAGGCCACATATCAGTGAATCTGAAGGTAAAACATTAGTAATTTTTTTTGCAATTATGGTATGTTTACTTACAAAGTTAATTTGTTTTCATGGGCCCATATTTACAAAAGTGGTTATGTTGGTTGCCTGTTAGCTTCACTCAGAATGTTAGTTGATGCAGGTGATGCTTAATTTTAGAAAAGATAACTCAAAAGACCATTCTTCATTTTCTTTTAATCAATAATCACAAGAAATTCTGCCTAATATAAATAATTTTGAAGGATGACTTTGAAAGTTAGGATTTGTGAATAACTTGTATGTTTCCGGGGGTTTGATAGTTGAGACCCCCATTAATCCCTAGAGAGAGGTTTGAAAAGCCCCGTCAGAATGGAGTGGTAGCTTTGCATTCCGTGCAACATACACTCGGCCATCTACCATCATAGCTTGCACCACACTAAAAATTTGTGTTTTTGGTGTTATGATCTGGAAACATCAACGATGCTCATGGTGACACTTACATACATGCTGTGCAATGAAAAGATGAACATCCTGTTGGACATAATCATCAGACACAATTTTTTAAACAATCAATTGCTACATTCTTACTTGACTTACTGTATAATGTAGGTTTTGATAGGATTGGCAACTAGATTTTTTTATTTTTCTGGACAATTTATAAGAATACCACACTGACAGCTAAACATGTTACGTAATATACACTATATACAGTGGGTGCAGAAAGTATTCAGACCACTTTAAATTTTTCACTCTTTGTTTGATTGCAGCCATTTGGTAAATTCAAAAAAAGTTATTTTTTTCTCATTAAAATACACTCTGCACTCCAGCTTGACTGAAAAAACAGAAATGTAGTAATTCTTGAAAATTTATTAAAAAAGAAAAACTGAAATATCACATGGTCATAAGTATTCATACCCTTTGCTCGGTATTGATTACAAGCACTCTTTTGAGCTAGTACAGCCATGATTCTTCTTGGGAATAATGTAAAAAGTTTTTCACACCTGGATTTGGGGATCCTCTGCCATTCTTCCTTGCAGATCCTCTCCAATTCCATCAGGTTGGATGGTGAACGTTGGTGGACAGCCATTTTCAGGTCTCTCTAGAGATGCTCAATTGGGATTAGGTCAAGGTTCTGGCTGGGCCGGTCAAGAATGGTCACAGAGTTGTTCTGAAGCCACTCTTTTGTTATTTTAGCTGTGTGCTTAGGTTCATTGTCTTGTTGGAAGGTGAACCTTCGGCCAAGTCTGAGGTCCAGAGCACTCTGGAAGAGGTTTTCATCCAGGATATCTCTGTACTTGGCAGCATTTATGTTTCCTTCATTGACAACCAGTCGTCCTGTCCCAGCAGCTGAAAAACACTCCAATAGCATGATGCTGCCACCACCATGTTTCATTGTTGGGATTGTATTTGGTAGGTGTTGTGAATTCTGTGGCTGAATTCACTCCTGTGGTCACAAGTGGTACTGCAACTTCTGAGCTTCCTTCCTCAGGTGTTCTGGTGAGCTCATTAGCTGCTTCGTTACTTAGGCTAGTTAGTTTCTCAGGCTGTGCCGAGTTGCATAGGGAGCGTTAGGCGCAATCCACAGCTGCCTCTAGTTGTGTTTGGAGAGGATCAGGAATTGCGGTCTACAGAGTTTCCACGTCTCAGAGCTCGTTCTATTATTTTGGGTTATTGTCAGATTACTGTATGTGCTCTGATCGCTATGTACATTGTGTTACTGAATTGCCTAACACAACAGTACAGGAAGCCAAAAGTACTAATGATTCTCAATAGAGGGAAAAGAGAAGTTCTGAGACCATTTTTTTTCCTTTGCACGGTGATTTGCATTTTTTTTCCCCTAGACATTTGGGTGGTTCAGGACACAGGTGTTACAATGGACATTAAAGGTCTGTCTTCATGTGTAGATCAGCTCACGGCAAGAGTTCAAGATATTCAAAATTTTGTGGTTCAGAATTCTTTGTTAGAACCGAGAATTCCTATTCCAGATTTGTTTTTTGGAGATAGAACTAAATTTCTGAGTTTCAAGAATAATTGTAAACTGTTTCTGGCTTTGAAACCTCGCTCCTCTGGTGACCCAGCGCAACAGGTTAGGATCGACTATGACCAGAGTTGAACGGCAAGAACACAGACGTCTGAATGGGCTGTGTTTCTACTGTGGTGATTCCACTCATGCTATCTCTGATTGTCCTAAGCGCACTAAGCGGTTCGCTAGGTCTGCCGCCATTGGTACTGTACAGTCAAAATTTCTTCTGTCCGTTACCTTGATATGCTCCTTGTCATCGTATTCTGTCATGGCGTTTGTGGATTCAGGCGCTGCCCTGAATTTGATGGACTTGGATTATGCTAAACGTTGTGGGTTTTTATTGGAGCCCTTGCAGTGTCCTATTCCATTGAGAGGAATTGATGCTACACCTTTGGCCAAGAATAAGCCTCAATACTGGACCCAGCTGACCATGTGCATGGCTCCTGCACATCAGGAGGTTATTCGCTTTCTGGTGTTGCATAATCTGCATGATGTGGTCGTGTTGGGGTTGCCATGGCTACAAGCCCATAATCCAGTATTGGATTGGAATTCTATGTTGGTGTCCAGCTGGGGTTGTCAGGGGGTACATGGTGATGTTCCATTTCTGTCAATTTCGTCATCCACCCCTTCTGAGGTTCCAGAGTTCTTGTCTGATTACCGGGATGTATTTGATGAGCCCAAGTCCGATGCCCTACCTCCTCATAGGGATTGTGATTGTGCTATCAATTTGATTCCTGTAAACAGGAACACATGGGCTACTTGCACAGTGAACAAGTCTGTATGATCATGTTCACACACCACCAAGAAACCTGAAGACACAAAAGAGAATAGTAAAACCAAAAACACTCAGTTTGAAAAAATGTTGCAGTAATCCGCAAGTGCTAGTAAAAGATGTAAAAAACAGGGTATTTGGTTGATACGTTTTTTGCAAAAAATGTATACTAAGCTGCTCTACCAATCTTCACGGTATACCCTTATCTGGTGAGGTCGTTAGCTGCTTCTCTACTTAACTCCACCTGATGCTTTGATCCATGCTTCCTGTCAATGTTCCAGTGTTGGACTTGTGTTTCTCTGGATCATTCCTGTGGCCTGCTGCTCTGCATAGCTAAGTGTTTCTTTGCTATTTGTTGCTATTTTTTCTGTCCAGCTTGTCTATTTGTTTTGCTGGAAGCTCTGGGACGCAAAGGGTGTACCTCCGTGCCGTTAGTTCGGTACGGAGGGTCTTTTTGCCCCCTTTGCGTGGATTTCTTTAGGGTTTTGTGTAGACCGCAAAGTTATCTTTCCTATCCTCGTTCTGTCTAGAATATCGGGCCTCACTTTGCTGAATCTATTTCATCCCTACGTTTGTCTTAACATCTTACTCACAGTCATTATATGTGGGGGGCTGCCTTTTCCTTTGGGGTATTTCTCTGAGGCAAGGTAGGCTTATTTTTCTATCTTCAGGCTAGTTAGTTTCTCAGGCTGTGCCGAGTTGCATAGGGAGCGTTAGGCGCAATCCACAGCTGCCTCTAGTTGTGTTTGGAGAGGATCAGGAATTGCGGTCTACAGAGTTTCCACGTCTCAGAGCTCGTTCTATTATTTTGGGTTATTGTCAGATTACTGTATGTGCTCTGATGGCTATGTACATTGTGTTACTGAATTGCCTAACACAACACATCACACTTCAATTAGTTTTTATGAAATCCTATTACAAGTCCAAGAGTCCAAGGGTATTGATATCGAGTTAGTCTGATGTTTGCAGCTATTATAGCTTCTACTCTTCTGCAAAGGTGTTATGAGCTCAATAGGTAAGATGGACTCTCTAAGCTGTAGGTCTGGGTGAGCAGCACAATTTAGTGGAAATGGTCTTGAAATGTGAAATGTGGATCAGTGAGGACCAAAACTGTCACCAGGTTTGGCCGATAAAAGATGCCACCACTGCCTTTCAGGGCTTATCTACAGTATTCTATAATGCTGTAAATAAGCTTCTGATCCAACCTGAAAGATAACAAAAATAAGTTTGATTATACTCACCGAGGGGGCGGTCCGGTCTGGGTCTGGCGCCTCCCATCTTCTTGCAATGCCACCCTCCTGCTTGCTTCACAGGCTTCCCAGCATTGCGCTCCTGCGCAGGCGTAATTTTCTGCCCTGTTAAGGCATTGTTCTTGGCGCTGTAAGGCTTATATGCAGCTGCTCGGCCATGGAAACCCATGTCATGAAACTCCTGGAGCACAGTTTTTTACGCTGATGTTTATGCACTAATAGGTTGGAATTGTGCAGTTATTGAATTAGCAGAGCATTGTCGACTTTTTTTTGCACTATGCACTTCAGCATTCGGCAACCCTACTACGCAATTGCCATTTTGCAGTTGAGATGCTGTGGTTTTTAAATCCTTCCACTTTTCAATAATACCTCTCACAAGTGATGGTGGAATATTTAGGAGTAGAGTTGGTCCAAATCCATTTGCATATCCCATTGCAACAGCCACAAAATTGGTCTGTGGCCACTGCACAGGTGTTCTGCCTCTTACTTACCGGCTTGGCGCATCATCATTGTAGCAGTGTGATGCACTGGTTTGCTAATCAAAATAGGAGTCACAGATGCCAGAAGGCAAACCACAATATCCCTCTCCCATGCAGCGGCCACAAACTAACGTCGTGGACAGTGGAATGGGATGTCGAAACTATTCACACTAGCTCTCTGTAGGAGGGAACAACAGTAGAGTCCTATTACAGGACCACAATGGAATTCAGTGAGCTCTTTAGAAAGACTCATTCTTTCACAATTATTTGTAAAAACAGACTGCTTGGCTATGAATTAGATTTTACACACCAGTGGCTATGGGACTGTATGAAAAACCTGAATTCAAAGTTCAAGAGATGTGTCCTTATACTTTAGTCTTCGTAATTTGCCTACAGTAAACAGTCCATAATACTAATGTCAGCACATTAACAGTATTTACAATGGAATGTAAAATATGGATTATTATAATCACAAAAAGGGCAAAAGCTTTTCCTTCTGTTTCCTTTTTTTAAAACAAAAATTGACATTGGAAAAAATAAGTCTCTTATTTTTATTAACTGTTCCAGAATTTACAGACACTTGATCTCATAGTAGTCACTAATAAAAAATCCCCACACAGTTGTAAATGGGAAGAATGAACACTTTCTGGAATTGTTTCTTCATCTTCATTTGTTTCCATTTTCTTGCAGTGAATTTGTGGAGTGGCTATTGGAAATTGGAGAAATTCACAAACCTGAAGAAGGTGTTAACCTCGGCCAAGCTTTACTAGAGAATGGAATAATTCATCATGGTAAAATTTGCATCCTTAAAACACATTCTGCCTAATACAAAAGTTAGAACACAAATATTTCTTATACATAAATTTATATATTAAAAAGAATATGTGAAAAGTCCAAAACATTATTCCACTCCTGATATTTTTTTTAAAAGCAAGCTGCAGATGCTTTAAAAAAAAACAACACATTCTACTTACAGCTCCTGTTGCTGCCACATCCCGTGCTGGTCTTTGCAGTTCTTCAGTAAGGTGATTTATGGACCAGAGACATTTTTGTTTTTCCACTTTCTTTTTTCCAAGTAACAGAATGTACTGTCAAAGCTCACATACAGTGCCTTGCGAAAGTATTCGGCCCCCTGGAACTTTTCAACTTTTTCCCACATATCATGCTTCAAACATAAAGATACCAAATGTAAATCTTTGGTGAAGAATCAACAACAAGTGGAACACAATTGTGAAGTTGAACAAAATTTATTGGTTATTTTAAATTTTTGTGGAAATTCAAAAACTGAAAAGTGGGGCGTGCAATATTATTCGGCTCCTTTACTTTCAGTGCAGCAAACTTACTCCAGAAGTTCATTGTGGGCCTCTGAATGATCCAATGTTGTCCTAAATGCCTAATGATGATAAATATAATCCACCTGTGTGTAATCAAGTCTCCGTATAAATGCACCTTCTATGTGATAGTGTCAGGGTTCTGTTTGAAGCACAGAGAGCATCATGAAGACCAAGGAACACAACAGGCAGGTCCGTGATACTGTTGTGGAGAAGTTTAAAGCTGGATTTGGATACAAAATTATTTCCAAAACTTTAAACATCTCAAGGAGCACTGTGCAAGCGATAGTATTGAAATGGAAGGAGTATCATACCACTGCAAATCTACCAAGACCAGGCCATCCCTCTAAACTTTCATCTCAAACAAGGAGAAAACTAATCAGAGATGCAGCCAAGAGGCCCAAGATCACTCTGGATGAACTGCAGAGATCCACAGCTGAGGTGGGACAGTCTGTCCATAGGACAACAATCAGTCGTACACTGCACAAATCTGGCCTTTATGGAAGAGTGGCAAGAAGAAAGCCATTTCTCAAAGATATCCATAAAAAGTGTAATTTAAAGTTTGCAACAAGTCACCTGGGAGACACACCAAACATGTGAAAGAAGGTGCTCTGGTCAGATGAAACCAAAACGGAACTTTTTGGCAACAATGCCAAATGATATGTTTGGTGTAAAGGCAACACAGCTCATCACCCTGAACACACTATCCCCACTGTCAAACATGGTGGTGGCAGCATCATGGTTTGGGCCTGCTTTTCTTTAGCAGGGACAGGAAAGATGGTTAAAATTGATGGGAAGATGGATGGAGCAAAATACAAGACGATTCTTGAACAAAACCTGTTTGTGACTGCAAAAGACCTGAGACAGGGACGGAGATTTGTCTTCCAACAGGACAATGATCCCAAACATAAAGCAAAATCTACAATGGAATGGTTCACAAATAAACGTATCCAGGTGTTAGAATGGCCAAGTCAAAGTCCAGACCTCAATCCAGTATAAAGAGCTGAAAACTGCTGTTCACAAACGATCTCCATCAAACCTCACTGAGCTCGAGCTGTTTGCCAAGGAAGAATGGGCAAGAATTTCAGTCTTTCGATGTACAAAACTGATAGAGACATACCCCAAGCGACTTGCAGCTGTAATCGCAGCAAAAGGTGGCGCAACAAAGTATGAAGTTAAAGGGGCCGAATAATATTGCACGCCTCACTTTTCAGTTTTTTAATTTCCACAAAAATGTAAAATTATGAACAGATTTTGTTCAACTTCACAATTGTGTTCCACTTATTGTTGACTCTTCACCAAAAATTTACAGTTGATATCTTTATGTTTGAAGCATGATAAGTGGGAAATAATTGAAAAGTTCCAGGGGGACGAATACTTTTGCAAGGCACTGTAGCTGAGCTTCACAGGAGGATCAAGATGACAGTGGCGGAGTCATAGTAACCTACCGTGCCTTGGCATTCGCTGACTGCAGGCTCAGAATTAGGGTCAGCTGTGTTAGGTCTCGAGTTCCCGCTTCTGCACAGGGGGAATCTCGAGCCATCTCCGCTGCGGTCTCCCATTCTTATCCAGCCGCAGTGGAGTCTGCTCAGCAGGGACGTCGGTCCCAGCGTCTTGCTCAGTCTCACTCTGTACAGAGAGTTACTGCTGCTTCTTCAGCTTCTGCCATTAAAGCCAGTGCTGGTCAGCTGCGAGCGGACTTCTCTGGGACTAAGTCCTTGTCTGCACACACTGAGCATGCCCAGGGCAAGATCTCCCGTTGGAGATCGAGGGTCATGTGCTCAGGCTCTGCAGCACATTCCATTGGTCCTCTTGGCAGGTCTTGGAAGGGCAAAGTTTCTGTGGCCACTTCCTGTGCTGCAACTATATAAACTGCGCATGACCGCACGGCCATGCGCTAGTGTACAATTGTTAATGTGTGTATGTTGTGAGTGCAAGTCGTCCTTGGATACCCCTACCCTATTGAATGTCTGTTCGCGGAAGGTGTATGGTTGCTATCTAGCGCCCGACTTATCCTACAGCACGTATCACACATTACAGCGTCCAGTTGCTGTGACCGCCAGTACGGCGCCGTGCACTTCCTCTGTGCTTTCCTTACCCAAGCCTGGGTGGTTAGTGGCGTTCGTCAGTGCGGCACCGCATGCACTCTTGTGCCTTAATATTGTTATGTAGTTTCCTTACACACCCAGTTGCGGTGTTGTGCCAGCAAGGGTCTAATCGGACTTCAATCCTAGTTGGGGTTGAGTTCGCTGACTACTTGCTCGCGCTCTATGTGCGGTACCGTGGTCCTGTGACGCAACAGGATCGCTTCCTTCACGCTGGGTGAAGTTTAACCCACGTGTGTATATTTATGAGTACCGCCATATAGTCCGTCATTACTTGGCAGCAGGTTCCATCTCTGCTCGGTGGACCCCGGGCTGCGAACGCACCATACTCTATCTGTCTTATTATTTGGTGCGTTTCGCTAGCCCTAACATTACACTAGCGCCAGGGTCTGGCTAGTAATGACGGACAAACAGCAATCCTTGCGGTATATCCAGCAGCTGGAGGGTAGGTTGGCGGCTCTTGAGAGCGCAACCTCAGCTGTGGATGTTACCGCAGTTGCTGTACAGGCTGCTAGCGTGGCTGCAGCAACCCTGTCCATTGTCACCCCTGCTCCGACATTTTCTCGCCTCCCGCTGCCAGAAAAATTTTCTGGTGATAGCAAATTTTGTAGGGGATTTGTGAGTCAGTGCTCTATTCACCTCGAGCTCCTGGCTGCACGTTTTCCCACAGAGCGGGCTAAGGTGGGATTTATAGTATCTCTCTTGTCGGACAGGGCGTTGGAATGGGCTACGCCGCTGTGGGAGCGTGGCGATCATGTGGTGCAGAGTGCTCCGCTGTTTCTGAGCACTCTGAAACAGGTCTTATTAGGACCTCAAGTCACCCATGATACTGCGCTCCAACTGCTGGCATTAACTCAGGGTGAGTCCTTGGTCAGTCATTTTGCCGTCCAATTCCGCACTTTAGCTTCTGAGCTGGATTGGTCGGATAAAGCTCTTATCCCCATATTTTGGAGGGGCCTGGCTGACCACGTTAAGGACGCTCTGGCCACTAGGGAGGTTCCTGCCACACTGGAGGAGTTAATAACGGTCTCCACTCGAATTGACCTCCGTTTTAACGAGCGGAGGTTAGAGCGAGCCCAGTGTAGGCAGAGGTTTCGGCTGGCTCCTACCTTCGCCAAACCTCTGGAATCTCCGGTCCTGGTTCCTGAGTCACATGAGGCCAGGGAAGTGTCACAAGCGGGATCTAAGTCCCGGACCGCTTGTGCACTCAAGGTCTGTCATGTTTGCCAGCAGTCAGGACTAGAGTTGAGCGACCTTGACCTTTTTAGAGTCGAGCCGGGTTTTGCGAAACCCGACTATGTCCAAAGTCGGGTCGAGTGAAATCGGCCGATTATGACGTAAAGTCGGGATCGACCGAAACACGAAACCCAATGCAAGTCAATGGGGCAGCATAGTCGGCAGTGAGTGGGGGCCAGGAAAACACCTAGAGTGGCCATTTTAATGTCAAAACCATCCATTCTTCTTAATGAAGCTTGTCAAGCGTAATTTACCTTATAATAATTGGAAGGCATTTGAAATTGGGGGTCATTTGGCTAAAGTTGTGGGGGGTAGGGCTGGTTCAAGTAATTAGTGGGCCCAGGAAATCTGGACCACGTCACGGCAGTGGAGCAGGGAGAGGTAAGTATTTCAACTTTGCAAGTGCTTTGAACCTGAGCAAGCAGGGGGGGCCCACTCGTTGGCATTGGCACTGGCACAGGGCCCCTCAAAGTACAGCGGTGTGTTTGCACGGCGGGGGCGCCTCCCACCGGCAGCAACACTTTTGCGTACTATGAGAGGCCCTGTGCCAGTGACGTCGCCAACTAGTATTCCTCCCCCCACCTGATGAAGGAACCTGCACTTTCATCTGCACCTTCCTCTTTGTCCCCGTGTAAGGTGGTATGGTATGCGGGAAGAGCAACCTGACTTTCAGCAGGGTCACAATGTTGTTGTGTAGCGTGCACGGGGAATGTTGCGTTATGGGTCAATGTACCAGCAGACTCATCTATCACTGGCTGGGCAATGGGCACGATGAAGTGGAAACACAGATATAGGCCCAAAGAAGAAAGTGGGCTAAATGCAGTTCAAAATTGGTAACACAGGAATAACCAGGGGGCATTGCAGTGGAGGACAACTGGAATGAGAGGCTGACACAGAGAGTAGGGCCAAATCAGTAAGTAGTCGAAATGCAGTTCAAAATTGGCAACCGTAGTAAACAGGCGGCACAGCTTTGTTCAGTGGAGGAGAACAGCAAGGAGTGGCAGACACCGATAGTAGGCCCCAAACCAACTAGTACGCCAAATGCAGTTGTTCCATTTAACCACAATTTAATGAGAGCCTGAAGATAGAAGCTCAGGAAAGGCAACCTGGGGAACACCTTGGAGTGTAACACACCATCTCTCTCCACCCCATACCCATTTTGTATGGCCTAATGCAGTGTACTTTTCTACAACTACTAAACGAGAGTCGGAAGACCGAAGCAATGGCAAGGAAACCTGGGGAACACCTTAGAGTGTAACACACCCTCTCTCTACACCCCATACCCAATTTGAAGGCCTAATGCAGTGTAGTTTCCAAGAACTACTAAACGAGAGCCGGAAGATCGAAGCTCAGGAAAGGCAACCTGGGGAACACCTTGGAGTGTAACACACCCTCTCGCTACACCCCATACCCAATTTGAAGGCCTAATGCAGCGTAGTTTCCAACAACTACTAAACGAGAGCCGGAAGATCGAAGCTCAGGAAAGGCAACCTGGGGAACACCTTGGAGTGTAACAAACCCTCTCTCTACACCCCATACCCAATTTGTAGGCCTAATGCAGCGTAGTTTCCGACAACTACTAAACGAGAGCATGAAGATCGAAGCTCAGGAAAGGCAACCTGGGGAACACCTTGGAGTGTAACACACCCTCTCTCTACACCCCATACCCAATTTGTAGGCCTAATGCAGCGTAGTTTCCGACAACTACTAAACGAGAGCCGGAATATCGAAGCTCAGGAAAGGCAACCTGGGGAACACCTTGGAGTGTAACACACCCTCTCTCTACGCCCCATACCCAATTTGTAGGCCTAATGCAGCGTAGTTTCCGACAACTACTAAACGAGAGCCGGAATATCGAAGCTCAGGAAAGGCAACCTGGGGAACACCTTGGAGTGTAACACACCCTCTCTCTACACCCCATACCCAATTTGAAGGCCTAATGCAGTGTAGTTTCCAAGAACTACTAAACGAGAGCCGGAAGATCGAAGCTCAGGAAAGGCAACCTGGGGAACACCTTGGAGTGTAACACACCCTCTCGCTACACCCCATACCCAATTTGAAGGCCTAATGCAGCGTAGTTTCCAACAACTACTAAACGAGAGCCGGAAGATCGAAGCTCAGGAAAGGCAACCTGGGGAACACCTTGGAGTGGAACACACCATCTCTCTACACCCCATACCCAATTTGAAGGCCTAATGCAGAGTAGTTTCCAAGAACTACTAAACGAGAGCCGGAAGATCGAAGCTCAGGAAAGGCAACCTGGGGAACACCTTGGAGTGTAACACAACGTCTCTCTACACGACGGAAGGGCTGATTCTTAGGAAGGAAGGCTGTTGGAAATAAGCATTGCGCGTCCGAGGGTGATTATATTCTTATTAGGTATATACTCACCCTCGGACGCGCCCTGCTTCTTTATTTGGAATGAATGTTTATTTGCAATGTGGTGTTGACTTTCTCTATTATTTTGGTAATTAATGATTTTATTATTTTCATTATTTTGCATCTTCTCGGCAATAATATAAAGAAGACGCGACAGGACAACACTCGGTGGATGCCATATGTGTGTTTTCAATTTAAAAAAACTTTCAGTTAACTACTTGCAGGAGAAAGTAATTGTAGCTGGTGGCCATTTTTAGTACTGTACCAGATTAGAGTTGTGTGTTTGTTTTTAATGTTAAAATGTCTGCATTTGATATCTCACCAGTATTTTCTTTTTTATAAGCAAAATACTTATTTTTATATTTTCTGATGTTGGTTCCAGGGGTACACGGCCAGCAGTGCCCTGGTCAGTGTAGTAGTAGTTGAAAGAATGGACCGCAGACAGGCATCGAAGGCCTAAAATAATAACACATGGCTGTAGGCAATTTTAAATTGGTTCCAGGGGTACACGGACAGCAGTGGTGTGGTCAGTGGAGGCCTAGTGGAAGGAGTGACCGCAGACAGGCATCGAAGGCCTAAAATAATAACACATGGCTGTAGGCAATTTTAAATTGGTTCCAGGGGTACACGGGCAGCAGTGACCTGGTCAGTGTAGTAGTAGTTGAAAGAATGGACCGCAGACAGGCATCGAAGGCCTAAAATAAAAAAATTGGGCTGGCTGTAGGCAATTTTAAATTGGTTCCAGGGGTACACGGGCAGCAGTGGTGTGGTCAGTGGAGGCCTAGTGGAAGGAGTGACCGCAGACAGGCATCGAAGGCCTAAAATAATAACACATGGCTGTAGGCAATTTTAAATTGGTTCCAGGGGTACACGGGCAGCAGTGACCTGGTCAGTGTAGTAGTAGTTGAAAAAATGGACCGCAGACAGGCATCGAATGCCTAAAATAATAACACATGGCTGTAGGCAATTTTAAATTGGTTACAGGGGTACACGGACAGCAGTGACCTGGTCAGTGTAGTAGTAGTTGAAAGAATGGACCGCAGACAGGCATCGAAGGCCTAAAATAAAAAAATTGGGCTGGCTGTAGGCAATTTTAAATTGGTTCCAGGGGTACACGGACAGCAGTGGTGTGGTCAGTGGAGGCCTAGTGGAAGGAGTGACCGCAGACAGGCATCGAAGGCCTAAAATAATAACACATGGCTGTAGGCAATTTTAAATTGGTTCCAGGGGTACACGGACAGCAGTGGTGTGGTCAGTGGAGGCCTAGTGGAAGGAGTGACCGCAGACAGGCATCGAAGGCCTAAAATAATAACACATGGCTGTAGGCAATTTTAAATTGGTTCCAGGGGTACACGGACAGCAGTGACCTGGTCAGTGTAGTAGTAGTTGAAAGAATGGACCGCAGACAGGCATCGAAGGCCTAAAATAAAAAAATTGGGCTGGCTGTAGGCAATTTTAAATTGGTTCCAGGGGTACACGGGCAGCAGTGGTGTGGTCAGTGGAGGCCTAGTGGAAGGAGTGACCGCAGACAGGCATCGAAGGCCTAAAATAATAACACATGGCTGTAGGCAATTTTAAATTGGTTCCAGGGGTACACGGACAGCAGTGGTGTGGTCAGTGGAGGCCTAGTGGAAGGAGTGACCGCAGACAGGCATCGAAGGCCTAAAATAATAACACATGGCTGTAGGCAATTTTAAATTGGTTCCAGGGGTACACGGACAGCAGTGACCTGGTCAGTGTAGTAGTAGTTGAAAGAATGGACCGCAGACAGGCATCGAAGGCCTAAAATAAAAAAATTGGGCTGCCTGTAGGCAATTTTAAATTGGTTCCAGGGGTACACGGGCAGCAGTGACCTGGTCAGTGTAGTAGTAGTTGAAAGAATGGACCGCAGACAGGCTTAGAAGGCCTAACATAACAAACTTGGGCTGGCTGTAGGCACTTTTAAATTGGTTCCAGGGTAACACGGCCAGCAGTGGCCTGGTCAGTGTAGTAGTTGTAGAAAGAAGGGACCGCAGACAGGCTTCGAAGGCCTAACATAACAAAAATGTCAAAACAATGGTATTGTCAGTGCCAGGCATTGAAGGATGTCAGCGGCTAGACTACACATTGGTGAAGCTGTGAGAGATAATTTTGCTAGTGGTAGAGCACTGTTTGAGCTGGGGGGGGGAACTGTCTTGTGGCCGGCGGTACAGGCACAGGGCCCCTCATATTACAACGGTGTGTCTGACGTTGGGTGCGCACCACCACCGCCAGAGACACTTTATTGTACTATGAGGGACCCAGTGGCAGTGCCGTCGACCAAAAGCGGCCACACCCACCTCTTCAGACAAACAGCACTCTCAAGGGTCCAAGCGCAAAGTGGCGATAGCACGGCCCCGTGTGGGGAGTTTGGCCATTTCGTGAGGTGGAAACATGTCGTATGCTGGACAATCAGGTGAAGAAAATTACGAGATTGGAAAAGTCATTCAGAATAGTCCACAGGCAAGACCTTTTCATAGGAAAGCTAGGTGTCAGCCGGGCAGGGTGGGGCAAAAGATTTTGAAATCCAGTTGTGGTTCATTTTAATGAAGGTTAGATCATCTACATTTTGGGTAGCCAGACGAGTCCTTTTTTCTGTTAGTATTGAACCTGCAGCACTGAATACTCTTTCTGATAGGACACTAGCTGCCGGGCAAGCAAGCTCCTGCAATGCATATTCTGCCAATTCTGGCCAGGTGTCTAATTTGGATGCCCAGTAATCAAATGGGAATGACGGTTGAGGGAGAACGTCGATAAGGGATGAAAAATAGTTTGTAACCATACTGGACAAATGTTGTCTCCTGTCACTTTGAATTGATGCTGCAGTACCTGTCCTGTCTGCGGTCATAGAAAAATCACTCCACAACCTGGTCAGAAAACCCCTCTGTCCAACGCCACTTCTGATTTCTGCCCCTCTAACACCTCTGGTCTGCTGGCCCCTGGAGCTCGTGTGAGAACGATCACGGGCGCTGTGTGCAGGGAATGCCAGAAGCAAACGGTCAACAAGAGTTGATTGTTTTGTTGCTAATATTAGTTCCAAGTTCTCATGTGGCATAATATTTTGCAATTTGCCTTTATAGCGAGGATCAAGGAGGCAGGCCAACCAGTAATCGTCATCGTTCATCATTTTTGTAATGCGTGTGTCCCTTTTGAGGATACGCAAGGCATAATCCGCCATGTGGGCCAAAGTTCCCGTTGTCAAATCTGCGGTTGTGCTTGGTTGAGGGGCAGTTGCAGGCAAATCTACGTCACTTGTGTCCCTCAAAAAACCAGAACCCGGCCTTGCCACGCCACCAATTTCCCGTGCCCCCGGGAAAGCTTCCTCATTAAAAATATACTCATCCCCATCATCCTCCTCATCCTCCACCTCCTCTTCGCCCGGTACCTCGTCATGTACACTGCCCTGACCAGACAATCGCTGACTGTCATCAAGGCTTTCCTCTTCCTCTGGTGCAGACGCCTGATCCTTTATGTGCGTCAAACTTTGCATCAGCAGACGCATTAGGGGGATGCTCATGCTTATTATGGCGTTGTCTGCACTAACCAGCCGTGTGCATTCCTCAAAACACTGAAGGACTTGACACATGTCTTGAATCTTCGACCACTGCACACCTGACAACTCCATGTCTGCCATCCTACTGCCTGCCCGTGTATGTGTATCCTCCCACAAAAACATAACAGCCCGCCTCTGTTCGCACAGTCTCTGAAGCATGTGCAGTGTTGAGTTCCACCTTGTTGCAACGTCTATGATTAGGCGATGCTGGGGAAGGTTCAAAGAACGCTGATAGGTCTGCATACGGCTGGAGTGTACAGGCGAACGGCGGATATGTGCGCAAAGTCCACGCACTTTGAGGAGCAGGTCGGATAACCCCGGATAACTTTTCAGGAAGCACTGCACCACCAGGTTTAAGGTGTGAGCCAGGCAAGGAATGTGTTTAAGTTGGGAAAGGGAGATGGCAGCCATGAAATTCCTTCCGTTATCACTCACTACCTTGCCTGCCTCAAGATCTACAGTGCCCAGCCACGACTGCGTTTCTTGCTGCAAGAACTCGGACAGAACTTCCGCGGTGTGTCTATTGTCGCCCAAACACTTCATAGCCAATACAGCCTGCTGACGTATGCCAGTAGCTGCCCCATAATGGGAGACCTGGTGTGCAACAGTGGCAGGTGCGGATGGAGTGTTTGTGCGACTGCGGTCTGTGGACGAGCTCTTGCTTCTGCAGGAGGACGAGGAGGAGGAGGAGGAGGGGGTGCGAACGGCTACAGACAACTGTTTACTAGACCGTGGGCTAGGCAGAACTGTCCCAAACTTGCTGTCCCCTGTGGACCCTGAATCCACCACATTTACCCAGTGTGCCGTGATGGACACGTAACGTCCCTGGCCATGCCTACTGGTCCATGCATCTGTTGTCAGGTGCACCTTTGTGCTCACAGATTGCCTGAGTGCATGGACGATGCGCTCTTTAACATGCTGGTGGAGGGCTGGGATGGCTTTTCTGGAAAAAAAGTGTCGACTGGGTAGCTCGTAGCGTGGTACAGCGTAGTCCATCAGGTCTTTGAAAGCTTCGCTTTCAACTAACCGGTAGGGCATCATCTCTAACGAGATTAGTCTAGCTATGTGGGCGTTCAAACCCTGTGTACGCGGATGCGAGGCTAAGTATTTCCTTTTTCTAACCATAGTCTCATGTAGGGTGAGCTGGACTGGAGAGCTGGAGATCGTGGAACTAGCGGGGGTGCCGGTGGACATGGCAGACTGAGAGACGGTGGGAGATGGTATTGTTGCCGCCGGTGCCCTAGATGCAGTGTTTCCTACTACGAAACTGGTGATTCCCTGACCCTGACTGCTTTGGCCTGGCAAAGATACCTGCACAGATACAGCAGGTGGTGCGCTAAATGGTGGTCCTACACTGCCGGAAGGGATGTTGCGTTGATGACTAGCTTCATTGGCCGAGGGTGCAACAACCTTAAGGGACGTTTGGTAGTTAGTCCAAGCTTTCAAATGCATGGTGGTTAAATGTCTATGCATGCAACTAGTATTGAGACTTTTCAGATTCTGACCTCTGCTTAAGGAAGTAGAACATTTTTGACAGATGACTTTGCGCTGATCAATTGGATGTTGTTTAAAAAAATGCCAGACTGCACTCTTTCTAGCATCGGATACCTTTTCAGGCATTGCAGACTGAGCTTTAACCGGATGGCCACGCTGTCCTCCACCAGGTTTTGGCTTTGCCACGCGTTTTGGGCAAGATACGGGCCCGGCAGATGGAACCTGTGGCGATGTTGATGCCTGCTGCGGCCCCTCCTCCTCCTCTGCTTCAGAACTGCTGCCGCCTGCACCCTGTTCCCCCAATGGCTGCCAATCGGGGTCAAGAACTGGGTCATCTAATAACTCTTCTTGTACCTCCTGCGCAACTTCGTCTGTGTCACCGTGTCGTTCGGTGGTATAGCGTTCGTGATGGGGCAACATAGTCTCATCAGGGTCTGATTCTTGATCAGCACCCTGCGAGGGCAATGTTGTGGTCTGAGTCAAAGGACCAGCATAGTAGTCTGGCTGTGGCTGTGCGTCAGTGCACTCCATGTCAGATTCAATTTGTAATGGGCATGGACTGTTAACTGCTTCACTTTCTAAGCCAGGGACGGTATGTGTAAAGAGCTCCATGGAGTAACCCGTTGTGTCGCCTGCTGCATTCTTCTCTGTTGTTGTTTTTGCTGAAGAGGACAAGGAAGTGACTTGTCCCTGACCGTGAACATCCACTAACGACGCGCTGCTTTTACTTTTACCAGTTTCACGAGATGAGGCAAAAGAGCTAGAGGCTGAGTCAGCAAGATAAGCCAAAACTTGCTCTTGCTGCTGCGGCTTTAAAAGCGGTTTTCCTAATCCCAGAAAAGGGAGCGTTCGAGGCCTTGTGTAGCCGGACGACGAACCTGGCTCCACAGCTCCAGACTTAGGTGCAATATTTTTTCCCCCACGACCACCTGATGCTCCACCACTACCACTACCCTCATTACCAGCTGACAATGAACGCCCCCGGCCACGACCTCTTCCACTAGACTTCCTCATTGTTTTAAAAACGTAACCAAACTAACGTTATTTGTTGCAGTCACACAACTTACACGGTGAGCTATAACTTCAGTATGATTTAGCTACCCCTTTACAGGTTGGTGAGACCACAGCGAAAATCAGGCCCAATGTTACACACTCTTTTTTTGGTGGCTGCAAATTAGAGAGATGCCCCACACGCAGGACTGTCACTGAAGCACAAATGTTAATATTAATGTCACACTATTATTTTTTTTTTATTTTTTTTTTTTTCAGGAACACTTTAGAAACCCCCCAAAAAAAAAAAAATAGATTTTTGCAGGGAGAATTTAGAAAACAAATGTAACAAACTATATGCTTTCTATGGGCCACTGAGTGAGAGATGACGCACACAGGAATCAGGAGTGGCACACAAGCCCAGAGGCCAATATTTTTCTACCAATGATTGATGGAGTTATTTTCTCTGGTAGATTTTGGAACCCAAATCAAGGAAAAAAAATGTAGGCTTTCTATGGACCACAATTGGAGAGAGAGAGAGAGAGAGATGGCACACCCAGGAGTCAAGACTGGCACACAAGCAGAAAGGCCAATATTAATCTCCCACTGTTTTTTTTTTTTTTTTTTTTTTTTTTTTTTTTTTCAGGGAGACTTTAGAAAAAAAAATAATAAAAAAAATATGATTTTATCAGGAAGAATTTAGAAACCAAATAAAATAAAATGATTTTTTCAGGGAGAATTTATAAAACAAATAAAAACAAAAATAGGCGTTCTATGGCCCACTGACTGAGAGATGACGCACACAGGAGTCAGGAGTGGCACACAAACCCAGAGGCCAATATTTTTCTACCAATGATTGATGTAGTTATTTTCTCTGGTAGATTTTAGAACCCAAATCAAGGAAAAAAAATATAGGCTTTCTATGGACCACAATTGGAGAGAGAGAGAGAGAGAGAGAGAGAGAGAGAGAGAGAGAGAGAGATGGCACACCCAGGAGTCAAGACTGGCACACAAGCAGAAAGGCCAATATTAATCTCCCACTGTTTTTTTGGTTGTTTTTTTTTTTTTTTTTTTCAGGGAGACTTTAGAAAAAAAAATAATAAAAAAAATATGATTTTATCAGGAAGAATTTAGAAACCAAATAAAATAAAATGATTTTTTCAGGGAGAATTTATAAAACAAATAAAACCAAAAATAGGCGTTCTATGGCCCACTGACTGAGAGATGACGCACCCAGGAGTCAAGACTGGCACACAAGCAGAAAGGCCAATATTAATCTCCCACTGTTTTTTTTGGTTGTTTTTTTTTTTTTTTTTTCAGGGAGACTTTAGAAAAAAAAATAATAAAAAAAATATGATTTTATCAGGAAGAATTTAGAAACCAAATAAAATAAAATGATTTTTTCAGGGAGAATTTATAAAACAAATAAAACCAAAAATAGGCGTTCTATGGCCCACTGACTGAGAGATGACGCACCCAGGAGTCAAGACTGGCACACAAGCAGAAAGGCCAATATTAATCTCCCACTGTTTTTTTTTTTTTTTTTCAGGGAGACTTTAGAAAAAAAAATAATAAAAAAAATATGATTTTATCAGGAAGAATTTAGAAACCAAATAAAATAAAATGATTTTTTCAGGGAGAATTTAGAAAACAAATAAAACCAAAAATAGGCGTTCTATGGCCCACTGACTGAGAGATGACGCACACAGGAGTCAGGAGTGGCACACAAACCCAGAGGCCAATATTTTTCTACCAATGATTGATGTAGTTATTTTCTCTGGTAGATTTTAGAACCCAAATCAAGGAAAAAAAATATAGGCTTTCTATGGACCACAATTGGAGAGAGAGAGAGAGAGAGAGAGAGAGAGAGAGAGAGATGGCACACCCAGGAGTCAAGACTGGCACACAAGCAGAAAGGCCAATATTAATCTCCCACTGTTTTTTTGGTTGTTTTTTTTTTTTTTTTTTCAGGGAGACTTTAGAAATAAAAATAATAAAAAAAATATGATTTTATCAGGAAGAATTTAGAAACCAAATAAAATAAAATGATTTTTTCAGGGAGAATTTAGAAAACAAATAAAACCAAAAATATGCGTTCTATGGCCCACTGACTGAGAGAGAGAGAGAGATGGAACGCTTAGTACTGGCACACAAGCCCAAAGGGCAATATTAATCTCCCTTTTTTTTTCCAGGGAGAATTTCTGAAACCCAAAAAAAAAATAAAATAGGCTTTCTATGGCCCACTATTTGTGAGAGAGATGGGACGCTCAGGACTGGCACAGATGGCACGCTCAGGACTGGCACAGAAGCCCAGAGGCCAATATTAATCTCCCTTTTTTTCTGGGAGAATTTATAAAACCAAAAAAATATTTAAATAGGCTTTCTATGGCCCACTATTTGTGAGAGAGATGGCACGCTCAGGACTGGCACAGATGGCACGCTCACAACTGGCACACAAGCCCAGAGGCCAATATTAATCTCCCTTTTTTCAGGGAAAATTGATAAAACAAAAAAAAAAATTAAATAGGCTTTCTATGGCCCACTATTTGTGAGAGAGATGGCACGCTCAGGGCTGGCTGGCACAGATGGCACGCTCAGGACTGGCACACAAGCCCAGAGGCCAATATTAATCTCCCTTTTTTTCTGGGAGAATTTATAAAACCAAAAAAATATTTAAATAGGCTTTCTATGGCCCACTATTTGTGAGAGAGATGGCACGCTCAGGACTGGCACAGATGGCACGCTCACAACTGGCACACAAGCCCAGAGGCCAATATTAATCTCCCTTTTTTCAGGGAAAATTTATAAAACAAAAAAAAAAATTAAATAGGCTTTCTATGGCCCACTATTTGTGAGAGAGATGGCACGCTCAGGGCTGGCACAGATGGCACGCTCAGGACTGGCACACAAGCCCAGAGGCCAATATTAATCTCCCTTTTTTTCAGGGAGAATTTATAAAACCAAAAAAAAAAATAAATAGGCTTTCTATGGCCCACTATTTGTGAGAGAGATGGCACACTCAGGACTGGCACACAAGCCCAAAGGCCAATATTAATCTCCCACTGTATTTTTATCAGGGAGAATTTATACACCCCACAAAAAAAAATACAGAAAAATGAAAAGGCTTTCTATGGCCCACTATGTGAGAGAGATGGCACACACAGGGATGGCACTCTAGCAGAAATGCCAAATTGCCAATCTTAATCTCCCACCAAAAAAAAAAAAAACAGGGAATGTCCTACAATTACTATCTCCCTGCCTGCAGTAATCTCAGCCAGGTATGGCAGGCAGCTACTATCTCCCTGCCTGCAGTAATCTCAGCCAGGTATGGCAGGCAGCAATAAGGAGTGGACTGATGCACAAATGAAATAAAAAGTGTGGACAAACAAAAAAGATAGCTGTGCAGAAAGGAAGGAACAAGAGGATTTGTGCTTTGAAAAAAGCAGTTGGTTTGCACAGCGGCGTACACACAGCAATGCAGCTATCAGGGAGCCTTCTAGGGCAGCCCAATGAGCTACAGCGCTGAGGGGAAAAAAAAAAAAAAAAAAACTTCCACTGTCCCTGCACACCGAGGGTGGTGTTGGACAGTGCAAATCGCTGCAGCACAAGCGGTTTTGTGGTTAATGGACCCTGCCTAACGCTATCCCTGCTTCTGACAAAGCGGCAGCAACCTCTCCCTAAGCTCAGATCAGCAGCAGTAAGATGGCGGTCGGCGGGAACGCCTCTTTATAGCCCCTGTGACGTCGCAGACAGCAAGCCAATCACTGCAATGCCCTTCTCTAAGATGGTGGGGACCAGGACCTATGTCATCACGCTGCCCACACTCTGCGTTTACCTTCATTGGCTGAGAAATGGCGCTTTTCGCGTCATTGAAACGCGACTTTGGCGCGAAAGTCGCGTACCGCATGGCCGACCCCGCACAGGGGTCGGATCGGGTTTCATGAAACCCCGACTTAGCCAAAAGTCGGCGACTTTTGAAAATGTTCGACCCGTTTCGCTCAACCCTAGTCAGGACATCTAGCCACCAGAAGTTCTCAGCGGTCGAGGAAACGTCAGCGTCTAGTGGTAGTAGGTGGAGGTACACTAGACACGGCGACGTTTGCCTCTAAATTGTACTTTAAGGGGACAATTTTTATAGGCTCATTCTCCCACTCGGTAGAGCTCTGCGTCGATTCTGGGGTGGAGGGCAATTTTATGTCTTCTGCCTTCGCCCAACGTCACGCAATACCCCTGGTTATGCTAGCTCAACCAGTAACGGTACGAGTGGTGAATGGGTCGACACTGCCCTCACAGATAACACACCAGACCATCCCTTTTACTCTGTCCATGTCGCCATCTCATCAGGAGATTATATCTCTGCTCGTCATTCCTGAGGGAATTGATGAGGTCCTGTTGGGAATACCTTGGCTACGGTACCACTCTCCTCATATCGAGTGGTCCTCTGGCAGAATCCTGGGATGGGGCGAATCTTGTGGGGGTAGGTGTCAGAGGGAGTGCGTTCAGGTTGCTACTACAGAGGTACCCGCAGATCTTTCCTCTCTCCCCAAGCAGTATTGGTCTTATGCAGACGTGTTCTCCAAAAAGGCGGCGGAGATCCTTCCGCCCCATCGCCCCTATGACTGTCCTATTGATCTCTTGCCTGGTGCTGAGCCTCCCCTGGGTCGAGTCTATCCGCTATCTCTCCCGGAGACGGAGGCAATGTCACAGTACATCCAGGAAAATCTGGCAAGAGGATTCATTAGGAAGTCAGTGTCACCTGCTGGGGCAGGGTTCTTCTTCGTGCAGAAGAAGAATGGGGAATTGCGTCCATGCATAGACTACAGGGGTCTTAATGCCATCACCATTAAAAATAAGTATCCTTTGCCCTTGATATCTGAGCTCTTCGATAGGCTTCGGGGAGCAAGGGTATTTACTAAACTAGATCTGCGGGGTGCTTACAACCTGATTCGCATCCGTGAGGGGGACGAATGGAAGCCGGCTTTTAACACCAGGGATGGGCACTATGAATATCTGGTGATGCCCTTCGGGCTCTGTAATGCCCCAGCCGTTTTCCAAGACTTTGTGAACGATATCTTTCGGGATATGCTTTCCACCTCGGTCGTAGTCTATCTGTATGATATTCTCATCTACTCTCCAGATATTGACTCCCACCGGAGAGATGTTTGCAAAGTCTTCGACCTCCTACGGGCAAACTCCCTCTATGCCAAGTTGGAGAAGTGTATGTTTGAGCAGGAGTCCTTACCTTTCCTGGGCTACATCATCTCTGCCTAGGGATTGGCTATGGATCCTGCCAAACTACAGGCTGTGATGGAATGGCAGGAACCCTATTCTCTTAAAGCGGTGCAGCGCTTTATGGGGTTCATTAATTATTATCTCCAGTTCATTCCGCACGTCTCAACTTTGGTAGCTCCCTTGGTTGCCCTCACCAAGAAGGGGGCGAATCCCAAATTGTGGTCTGAGGAGGTCTCCAAGGCCTTTAACTCTATAAAGTCACACTTCGCTAGCGCTCCCATCCTACATCGCCCCGATGTTGATAAGCCATTTATCATGGAGGTGGATGCCTCTTCTGTTGGTGCTGGAGCAGTCCTCTTTCAAAAGGATGCTCAAGGTCGGAAGCATCCTTGCTTCTTTTTCTCCAAGACCTTCTCACGAGCAGAGAGGAATTATTCCATCGGGGAGAGGGAGTTGCTAGCCATGAAGTTGGCTTTCTCGGAGTGGAGACATCTCTTGGAGGGAGCACGTTTTCCCTTCCAAGTCTTCACAGACCATAAAAATTTGGTGTACCTGCAGACAGCCCAGCGGTTGAATTCTCGCCAGGCCAGATGGTCCTTATTCTTCTCCCGGTTTCATTTCACCCTCCATTTTCTTTCTGGGGAGAAGAACATTCGGGCCGACGCTCTCTCTCGCTCCGTTGTGTCATCTGCGGAGGAGGAGGAGGAGCCTCGGCTTATTGTCCCCACTGAGAGCTTGAGAACTGTGGCCCCGGTTTCGCTAGAGTCTGTGCCCCCGGGCAAGACTTTTGTTCTATCCAGTTTGCGACCGGAAGTTCTCTCTTGGGCACACTCGTCCAGGGTGGGTGGACATTTTGGTACCAAAAGGACATCTGAGTTACTGGCGAGGACATACTGGTGGCCGCATATGGCTCGTGATGTCGCAGAGTATGTTCGGGCGTGTGTCTCTTGCGCCAAGAACAAGACTCCTCGGCAATGGCCAGCTGGTTTGCTTTATCCTCTGCCGGTGGCAGACAGGCCCTGGGAGATGGTCGCGATGGACTTTGTGGTGGGCTTACCCAAGTCTCGTAACTGCACCATTATCTGGGTGATCTCCGATCATTTTTCCAAAATGGTGCACTTGGTGCCTCTTCCACGGCTACCTTCTGCACGGGCGTTGGCTGTCTTGTTCGTCAAGCATATCTTTCGCCTACACGGTATGCCAGACAAAATTGTTAGTGACCGGGGTCCCCAGTTTGCGTCTCGATTCTGGAGAGAGCTTTGTCGCCTACTCAGTATTGAGTTGAATCTCTCTTCGGCATATCATCCCGTGACGAATGGGTTGGTAGAGAGAGCCAACCAGACCTTGGTCACATATTTACGACATTTTGTTTCTGCCAGGCAGGATGACTGGGCATCCTTGCTACCGTGGGCAGAGTTTGCACTTAACAATGCCGTAGCCGACTCCACCGATCAGACTCCATTCCTCCTAAATTACGGCCAGCATCCGCGTGTTCCTGTGCCCATGCCTGTGTCTTCTGCTGACTCCAGGGTGGCAGACTGGGCTGTGGAGGCACGGGACATTTGGGACCGCACGCAGGATGCCATTCGGGCCTCCAAGGAGAGAATGACGTCCTCCGCCGATGTTCATCGGCGCCCCGCTCCAACCTTTGCTCCTGGCGACTTGGTGTGGCTCTCCGCCCGTAACATCAGGCTGCGAGTTGAGTCCACTAAGTTTGCTCCTCGCTACTTGGGTCCCTTCAAGGTTCTCGAACGGGTTAATCCTGTGGTCTACCGTTTGGCTCTTCCTCCACGCTTGGGTATCACTGACACCTTTCATGTGTCCCTCTTGAAACCCGTATACATGTCCCGGTTTTCCGAGTCATCTGCCGGGACATCGGGTTTGTCTACGGACGATTACGAGGTGAACGCTATTTTGGGGTGCAAGGTGGTACGCGGCAAAAAGTTCTATCTGGTGGATTGGAAGGGTTATGGCTCAGAGGACAGGTCATGGGAGCCTGCTGAAAACATTCGGACCCCACAGCTCATTGCTGCCTTCGAGCGTAGCGAGGCCCAAGGAGGGGGGGGGGCCCTAGGAGGGGGGGTAATGTTAGGTCTCGAGATCCCGCTTCTGCACAGGGGGAATCTCGAGCCATCTCCGCTGCGGTCTCCCATTCTTATCCAGCCGCAGCGGAGTCTGCTCAGCAGGGACGTCGGTCCCAGCGTCTTGCTCAGTCTCACTCTGTACAGAGAGTTACTGCTGCTTCTTCAGCTTCTGCCATTAAAGCCAGTGCTGGTCAGCAGCGAGCGGACTTCTCTGGGACTAAGTCCTTGTTTGCACACACTGAGCATGCCCAGGGCAAGATCTCCCGTTGGAGATCGAGGGTCATGTGCTCAGGCTCTGCAGCACATTCCATTGGTCCTCTTGGCAGGTCTTGGAAGGGCAAAGTTTCTGTGGCCACTTCCTGTGCTGCAACTATATAAACTGCGCATGACCGCACGGCCATGCGCTAGTGTACAATTGTTAATGTGTGTATGTTGTGAGTGCAAGTCGTCCTTGGATACCCCTACCCTATTGAATGTCTGTTCGCGGAAGGTGTATGGTTGCTATCTAGCGCCCGACTTATCCTACAGCACGTATCACACATTACAGCGTCCAGTTGCTGTGACCGCCAGTACGGCGTCGTGCACTTCCTCTGTGCTTTCCTTACCCAAGCCTGGGTGGTTAGTGGCGTTCGTCAGTGCGGCACCGCATGCACTCTTGTGCCTTAATATTGTTATGTAGTTTCCTTACACACCCAGTTGCGGTGTTGTGCCAGCAAGGGTCTAATCGGACTACAATCCTAGTTGGGGTTGAGTTCGCTGACCATTTGTTCGCGCTCTATGTGCGGTACCGCGGTCCTGTGACGCAACAGGATCGCTTCCTTCACGCTGGGTGAAGTTTAACCCACGTGTGTATATTTATGAGTACCGCCATATAGTCCGTCATTACTTGGCAGCAGGTTCCATCTCTGCACGGTGGACCCCGGGCTGCGAACGCACCATACTCTATCTGTCTTATTATTTGGTGCGTTCCGCTAGCCCTAACAAGCTGTCAGTCAGTGCCAGTGGCGCGGTTTCAGGCGCTTCTCACAATGCAGCCAGCGGTGACTGAACCCGTGCCAGCACCACTCGTATGACTGAAATCCAAATGCTGCTTAAAGGAATAAAGTCATTTCCTCTCATCAGCAGGGGTCTAAGTGTGGCCCTGGGCAGTTTCAGAACGTTATTAACCTGCAGATTAACCCCATATCTTCAGGAAAATAGTGTTTTTTCACGCAACAGGTTCTAACTTCCACATACAGTATGTCCACTGGTCGCTTGGTGAACCCTCTGTGTCACCTGAGAACTTCCATAGATCTTGTTGCAATGGATCTCATTGCCTTTTTAAGAATTACTTTTATTCCTGTATGCTTCTCTCCAGCACATAACCAAAGTTGGCCATATTCTGTCGCAGCCACTCAATGCCCAATTCCATTCAGTTGGCCTAGTTGGGGCTTTAAATCATGAAATGGAGAGATAGTGTATGCGGTGATTCCAATAAAATGTGTGAAAGTGCTGATAAACAGATGTATAAATCCATAGCAATAAAGAGAGTGAAACACTTACTGATTAAATACTTTCAACATATAAAATATGTCTTTGCAATGTGAACATATGATATAAACTTTTCATAAAATAGCCTTCTAACATTTTAATGACTTGCTGCATACCTCAAAAATTCTGTACACATTCCTAAAGGACGTGTATGTTTTTATGAGCTGCCTCCATAAGAGCATTGCTGGTTTACAATTTAATACATTCAGTCTTTTAGCAGAGCTTTCTTTTCCACTTGGCTGATCTTTTAATGACCGCGGTACACAAATATATTGAAATGTAATTGCTTTTATCTAGAGGTTGGTGCACTCTACTGATGTGAAACTAATCACAATTTTGTTTCATTTGAAATCTTAATTAATTCTGTCTTTTTGTTAGGTGTGACTTACTTTTATCATTTTTTTTCCTGATACATAACAGGACAATTATAGATGACAAAGCTGAATGCAAATACTGTTATTAATGTTCCCACAATGTTTTATGCTTCACTTCCATTTAATAATGGATCTATTAAATAACACTTCTTCAAATATTTTTGGTATCTCAATAATGTTAATGACACATTTGGGTTTACTTAAAAAAAAAAAAACTCCTCAAACTAAATATATGCTCATGTAGCGCTGTCAAAGTCAAGTCGAGAAACACTTTCACATGGCCAGTCTGTTCCTCGGTTACTGATAAATCAGCGTTTGAATTGATATGTAAATGGATATTGTAGGTCCGAAGCCTCTGTCGTTCCAGCTCTGTTTCCCATCCAGCGCTGCATCATCTTACTTGACTGGCAGTCTCTATACTGAGCGACTTCAGGCAAAGAAACTGTCAGTCAAGCAGGAGGAGACACCACTGGGTAGGGAATAGAGCTGGAGTGACTGAGGCTTCAGATCTAGAAATTGCTCTTCAGCTTTATTTGCATATCAATTCAAGCGGTGATTTCTCAGAAATGGAGAAAGAGTCTAACCATGTAACGGTAACGATGGACTTGTCTTTGTCTGAGTATACAGTAAATAGTTTTGGGTTGTTAAATCCTGCTGACGGATTTTAAAATCATTATAATTTACATTAATGAGATATATATTGTGGAACGTCGGCTCACTTAGCTGCTCCCGGAGGTAGATACAGGAACACATTTGATTAAAGTGGGTGGTTTATTGCATCATAAACCAATAAGCCCAAACTAGTAACAGAAAAACAGCCTTTCTGGCTCAAATGAACGTAAAAAGTCCATTTGCAGTCTTTCCCAGTATGGCTCCTGCTTTCTGGGACAATATATACCGAAGATCTTGCAGGAGCTTCAGTCTGGAGGCTTCCTTCCTCCAAACAACAGACTGAGAAAATGGATGGACATTTATCTTCCTCCAGCCATACCCTGGAGGTGGAGATATGGTGGGTAGGCATCCCGCCTATCTCTGACCTACCCATCATGAAAGCCAGACCCATATAGCGACTGAATTGATGTCAGCACATATCATGCCGGAGGAAAACCCACAGCTTTCACATCATGCAGGATAGCAACCTTAGCTACACATCTCTCCTCATGTATGCCGCCAGTGACCCTGTCACAATATATAAAGTTTGGGCAGTCCTGCTCAAAATTACTGTTATTGTGAACAGTTAAGCAATTTGAAGATGAAATAATCTCCAAAAGGGCTAAAGGTATTTTCATTGTATTTTAGGCAATATATATACTGTATGTATATATATATATATATATATATATATAATCAGCAACGGGCACAGCGACAATGATGTCATAAAGGACGTAGAAATCCCGCGTCTGATTGGTCGAGGCCGCCAGGCCTCGACCAATCAGCAACGGGCACAGCGACGATGATGTCATAAAGGACGTAGACATCTCACGTTTCTGATTCAGCGACGGGCACAGTATTGACATAGATGTCATAATGGTTGCCATGGCGACGATGATGTCATAAAGGTTGCCTCGACCAATCAGCGACGGGCACAGTGTGCCGCGAATTCTGGAATCATCATTGTCCATATACTACGGGGACATGTATATTCTAGAATACCCGATGCATTAGAATCGGGCCACAATCTAGTATATATATATATATATATTTATATATATATATATATATATATATATAATATAAAGCTGAATGTGTGTGTATGTGTGTATGTATTATGTATGTATGTGTGTGTGTGTAGGTCCGGGATTGGTATCTGCACCGTCGCAGCTACAGCCACAAAATTTTGCACAGTCACGCGTCTGGATGGACCCCGAGAGCGTCATAGGCTATGTTGTGAGGCAAAATTTTAACCCCGCACGTTCCAATTCACCAAACAATTTTGCCCCTATATACATAATGGGGAAAAAGTGAAAGGAAAAGTGTTGGAGGCAAATTGACAGCTGCCAGATGTGAACAAGGGGGACTTAAAGAATGAGAGCGATGGCGCCAAAGAGTATATACCATACAGTTGCTAAGGTTGGGCCCCGACATGGGACACTCACCACACACGGGGATATGAACACACACAAAATGCGCCACACACTACCACGTGCTTGAACACATATACCACCCTCAGCACACATTTCACCACACATACACCAACCTCACCACATAAAGTCGAAACACAAAAGTCACCGCTCAAAACTCGCCACGCGCAAAATTCGCCGCATGCAAAACTCGCAACATGCAAAACTAGGCTCACGCAAAACTCACCTCATGGAAAACTCACCATACGCAAAACTTGCACACTCAGAAAAATTGCCACATGCACAAAAGTTGCAACACATGCAAAAGTTGCCTCACACAAAACTTGCACATACTCAAAACGCACCACACATAAAACTCGCCACGTGCAAAACTCGCTATGCGCAAAACTTGCTGCACACAACTTGCTACACTAACCTGTCACATGCAACGCGACACACAAAAAGTTGCTACACGCATTTCACCACACAAAACTCATCTCACAAATGTCGCTACATGCATGTCACCACACGCAACTCAATACACACAACTTGACACATGAAACTCGCCCTAATACACACACAGTCTGGTATTATCCTTCAAAAATAAAAATCTGATTAATAAGCAGACAAACTACAAGAGCAACAAATATACCATATAGGAAATACGGCAGCTGTCAGTCTCATGACCTGTCTATTATGTGTATGTGTGAGCTAATATAAACTGCCAGGGGGAGGGCTTCCTGTTGGGTGGGGATTTATCAGGGTGCCAATAGCAACCAATCACAGCTTATCTTCTATTTTGCTACAGTTAATTAATCTGAGCTCTGATTGGTTAATATAGGCAACAAAGGACATTCTCAGTATAACAAAGCTTGTGTGAGGTAATAGCATGTCAGTTAGGGTGTGTTGGTGGAAAGGCTGATGTCAGTCACATTACCTCTATGTGAGAAGATATAGAAACTGCCAGTTACAGACTATTTTTACCACAATAATGCCTCATAAGCAAAGGAATTCCATGGCACGAATGTCAGCTGATGCAAAAAGAAAAGCTGCATTACGGGCCAATGAAAAATGTGAAGACCGAGAAACAAGGCTGACACACATGAGAACAGCAGCTGCTTCCTCAAGAGCCATATCCAACTGAGTTCCTCAATTCCTCGGAGCCACAAGGACTTCTGTTGTGAATTCTGCTCTTGGGCTCCCTCCGGTGGTTGTTGATGGTAATGCAATTATTCCTGAGCAGCAGTCTTGGACAGGTGTTTCTGCTAATTGCAATTCTGACTGGGGTATTTAGCTGTGCAGGTCTCATTAGTCCTTGCCAGTAGTCAATGTTCCTTTGGAAGTGTTGGTCCTCTGCCTGGCCTCTCCTGCTTGCTGCCAATTCAGCTAAGATAAGTGTTTGCTTCATTTTTTAGACACACTGCTGTGTGTTTATTTTCTGTGCTTATCTTGTTTCTATTTTGTTCCTGCTAGACTGTGCCTGATGTTTTTCTCAGTCTAGTTGGACTCGCTGGAGTCGCAGATATACTCTCCACATCTTTAGTTAGGTGGTGGAGTTTTTGTATTTTTCTGCTGTGGATATTTTGTAGTGTTTTATGCTGACCGCATAGTATCCTGTACTATCCTTTCCTATCTAGGTAGAAGTGGCCTCCTTTGCTTATCCCTGTTTTCTGTCTGCGTGTGTCTTTTCCTCTCCTACTCACAGTCATTATTTGTGGGGGGCTACCTATCCTTTGGGGATCTACTCTGAGGCAAGAGAGTTTTCCTATTTCCATCTTTAGGGATATTTAGTCCTTAGGCTGTGTCGAGGTGTCTAGGTCTGGTTAGGCACACCCCACGGCTACTTCTAGTTGCGGTGATAGGATCAGGGTTTGCGGTCAGTAAAGTTACCACTGCTTCAGCGAAGGTCTTTTCATGCTGCTCCAAGGCCACCTGATCATAACAGACTTCCTCCTCACAACCTCTTTCTAAAACCTGGAGCACCTATTCTGCTATTGAGATATGTGGATCCACCAATGCTGTGTAATGGAACAAGACTCTTGATTAAGAACCTGTTTCCACATGTAATTGACGCAACCATTTCGAAAGGATGCGCCACGGGAGAAGATGTTTTCATTCCAACAATTCCTCTCATTCCATCTGATTTGCCTTTTCATTTTAAACGCCTCCAGTTTCCTGTTCGACTGGCATTTGCTATGTCCATCAACAAGGGTCAGGGACAGTCCTTTAAAGTAGTTGGAATCGATTTACAATCTCCATGCTTTTCTCATGGTCAACTTTATGTGGCCTGATCAAGAGTTGGAACAGCCAAAAATCTGTTCGCCTTTGCACCTTAAGGAAAAACTAAAAATGTTGTTTATCAAAAGGCTCTCGAATAAGTAGTAGAAGATTACTTCACATTACTTGCCAATTTAATTAAATCTGGGTGGAATATCTCTGGTGTCGAAATATATGTTGTGAAATGCTTCTATTAGCTTAGTTTTTGCCTTTTAATAATTACATTTCTATCTATTTGTTTTGTGGTTTTTGTGTGCAGAATAAATTTTTGTTAACACATTCTATTTTGCTAACAGCAGTTATTAACCTGGGCGAAGCCAGGTAGTACAGCTAGTAATATATATTTCCCCTTCTGGGCAGCCGTCTACCAGGAAATTTTACATTTTAGAGAACTTCATGCTTCTCTCTGCTGAAAAGCTTTTTGGAGATGGAACTTTCATTCTCTAGCAGGACTTGGCACCTGTCCACACTGCCAAATGTACCAATACCTGGTTTAAAAATAACAGTATGACTGTGCTTGATTGGCCAGCAAACTCGTCTGACCTTAACCCCATAGAGATTGTATGGGGTATTGTAAATAGGAAGATGAGAGACACCGGACCCAACAATGCAGACAAGCTGAAGGCTGCTATCAAAGCAACCTGGGCTTCCATAACACCTCAGCAGTGCCACAAGCTGATCGCCTCCATTCCACGCCGCATTGATGCCAAAGGAGCCCCGACCAAGTATTGAGTGCATTTACTAAATATACATTTCAGTAAGCCAACATTTCGGATATTAAAATCATTTTTCAAGCTGGTGTTATATACTATTCTAATTTACTGAGATACTGACTTTTGGGTTTTCATTGGCTGTAAGCCATAATCATCAACATTAACAGAAATAAACACTTGAAATAGATCACTCTGTTTGTAATGACTCTATATATATGAGTTTAAGTTTTTGCATTGAAGAACTGGAATAAATTAACTTTTTGATGATATTCTAATTTTGTGAGACACACCTGTAAGTGTCCCAAAATCATGTCCCCAACACATCTAATAAATAATGTGGCTGACCCTGTTAAGTCATTCTGGAGAAAGAAATAGTGTAATAGCA